>NW_015115340.1:52061-53826 GCF_001443285.1 Poecilia latipinna
GCCTAATCTCCATATCTCAGGAAGTAAGACATTACAGTTAAGTAAAACTATTATGTTTGAAGGTTTAACCCATTTAATCCCAAATTTTTCCCAGACATGAAAATATTAAAATCAGATGTCATTGATAGCCCTTTGAGCTAATCAAGGGGAAATGATTGTAAAAATTGTGGAAAAATATATGAAAAAGTGTGTTTTATGTTTGGTCACAATTGTGACCGGTGGGATAATATGGTGTTCTTATACTAAAATGAGCTAAAAGTGCTTTTTCCAAATAGACATGATCATAATATATAAACTTTGTTTCTTTATTGGAATATATCTTGCCACAGCATTACTTTAGTGCAACATTTGCTCTGTAAAGTACAAATTTGACTATCTGTATATTCTAAAATAAGGTAAATTTGAGTACTTGAGTGTTTATGCATAATTATATTGAACTTCAGTCAGTTGTAGTGTCATCACAGTAACATAGATCATAAAGATAACATCTACAGTAGAGAATTTCACTTATATTTCTGAAAATCATGAGCATTTGTCACACTGTCATACAGTAAGACTCAACAGACTTAGTCCAGGGGTCTCCAACTCCAGGATTTGAGGGCCAGTGTCATGCATCTTTTCCATCCTTCTCTGCTTCAACACACCTGAATCAGGTGATTAGCAGGACTCTGGAGAACTGAACTGCATACTGAGGAGGTGATCCATTTAATTCAGGTGTGTTGGACCAGGAACACACCTGAAAGTTACAGGATACCGGACCCCAAGGCCTGGAATCAAAGGAGAGTAGTATGGCTCCTTCTCACCATTTGGTGACTTTGGTTTTCTTCAATTTTAGGTTATTTCATCTCTTTCTTACTTTCCATATTCTTTCTTGAAGCACTCAGTGTGCAATAAAACCTTGAATTTCTCCAACGCATGGGTGGTGCAAAAGCAACAACTGGAACAACATCTCTGGAAATGACTCTTGCATTGACTGACCAGAAAGTGTCTTGGTTACATCTCGTCATAACTTGAAGAGAAGTGTCCATTTGAGATCTATTTCCATGACCTATTGGCCTTGTACCAAACCTTTGCATAAGATAATAAGCCACAACCCATGATGAGCAAATCAGTCGTTCCTCCTACGACACATTTGTAAAATATCTGAAAGGTAAATGGCCTGTACTTGTATAGTTCTTTATCAAGTCCAAATGACCTGAAAATGTTTTCACCACATTCACCCATTCACACACACATTCACACACCGACAGCAGTAAGCTACTATATTGTAGCTACAGCTTGCCTGCCACAGTTTGACAGAAGTAAGGCAGTCATACACCGGCTCCTCCACCAGGGTCCTCTGAATACCACCGGCTGGCATGGTGGGTGAATTGTCCTCTTGATCAAGGTCACAACTACTGACACAAAGTGGGGGTTCCAGCAGGCAACCCACCAGGTACAAGATAAACTCCAACCTCCTAGGCTACCGGCACCGTTTCAGGTGTGCTTTTGGTATGGACCACCATCACTTCTTGGACCTGACTTTGACATTGAACCTTGAGGGGGTTTGGTCATAAAGGTCTACACCTCATGTGCTCATTGATCTAGTTGACATCAGTCTCTATATAATTCTTCATCTTTGTTTCTATTAGGAAAATATTGTTGTTTTTCTAGTGTATCAGCAGTTTCTCATCTTGTTTTTGAACCTCATTTGGATCCTCTTTAAAGGGTACATCAAAGAGACAGCTGTCCCTTCGTCATAAACTTTTGCAGGTGGTAACAGAGT
>NW_015115340.1:56376-62056 GCF_001443285.1 Poecilia latipinna
CTTTCTTGAAGCACTCAATGTGCAATAAAGCCTTGAATTTCTCCAAGGCAGGGGTGGTGCAAAAGCAACATCTCTGGAAACGATTCTTCCATTGACTGACCAGAAAGTGTCTTGGTCACATCTTGTCATAACTTGAAGAGAAGTGTCCATTTGAGATCTATTTCCATGACCTGCTGGCCTTATACCAAACCTTTGCATAAGATAATAAGCCATGATGAGCAAATCAGTTGTTCCTCCTACGACACATTTGTAAAATAATATCTGAAAGGTAAATGGCCTGTACTTGTGTAGTTCTTTATCAAGTCCAAATGACCTGAAAATGCTTTTCACCACATTTAGTCATTCACCCATTCACACACACATTCACACTCTGATAGCAGTAAGCTACTAGATTGTAGCTACAGCTTCCCTGGCACAGTCTGACAGAAGTAAGGCAGTCATACACTGGCAACACCAGGTCCTCTGAATACCACCGGCTGGCATGGTGGCTGAATTGTCCTCTTGATCAAGGTCACAACTACTGACAAAGTGGGGCTTCCAGCAGGCAACCCACCAGGTACAAGATAAACTCCAACCTCCTAGGCTACCATCACCCTATTTACAAGTGTGCTTTTTAGATGGACCACCACCACTTCTTGGACCTGATCATGACTCTGCAGCTTGAGGGATTTAGGTCTACACCTCTCATGTGCTCATTGATCTATTGACATCAGTCTCTGTATAGTTCTTTCTCATCTTTGTTTCTACTACGGTATGAAAATATTCTTGTCTTTCTAGTGGACCAGCAGTTTCTCATCTTGTGTTGGAACCTCATTTGGATCCTCTTTAAAGGGTACATCAAAGAGACAGCTGTCCCTTCGTCATAAACTTTTGCAGGTGGTAACAGAGTACCACATGCCTGATGAAGGGTCAGATTATCCTCTTTTCCCATGAACTGATCATATGCATTCAAAATCAGGCATGGAAAATGGCCCTTCTTCCCCTTATAGTCCATGTCTGAGCCACCACTATCAACATCAGTAAGGATTCCATTTTTCTCACAACTACATTGTTATATACTTTGTCTGGCCATCACTAAGTCCAACAGATCAAGAACCACACTCAAAATTAATCTTAAAAAGGAAAAAGTTAGGAATTGGAAGAATATGGTATGTATTTAAATAAGCACACCTAGGTAAAACGTATTCTCCCACCGGTCACTATTGTGACCGTCAACATGTTTACACATCCTGCTCACACACCTAACAAATTTTTATAAATGCAGGTGAATATCATAACTAGACACTTTAAAGATGATGTGCACTGAAAATCTTTGTTGTATGTTTATTTAAACATACATTATAACTAGACTCTTCTTTGGGAGGTTTGTGGCAGTCTTCCTCTCGCCAAGGTGCAACCAAGATATAATCAGCTCTGGTCATGTGATAATTTACTCTAAACATGTGATACTGCATAAGTATTATCCAAACACTTGAAACTTTCAATGTTTGCTGAACATTAACTGAAAATTTAATCAGGAAGCTTTTTAGAGTCCTTGAAAGTGAAAAAAAATTCTTGGTCACTATTGTGACCGGTGGGGTGAAATGGGTTAACATTCACTAACATGTCTATTAACATTTACTAACATGTCTATTAACATTTACTAACATGTCTATTAACATTTACTAACATGTCTATTAACATTATCTATGATATAATCCCTTTTGATAGGCCTTAATCGCTTTGGCATTCTGTCAGTGTGACAGGAAGCTTTCTACCACACAGAGCTTTCATTTTTAACACATCTCCTTCTGAATTTCACTAAATTAATAGAAACTTCAGAGGAAAATATCTTCAAATCATTTCTTTATTGAGTTGCATCCAGAAAACACTGAGAGGGTTTAGTGCAGATCATCAGAGAAAATAACACTTAGTGCCGCGTTCCTGTTAGGAATGTAAATGGGCAGATATCAAGACAAACGACGAGAGGAGAAAGCATCTCAAGTTTCAGGGAGAGAAAAGGAAAAAGACCCTTTGTTACTGGGCATAATTTGTCTGAAAACCATAAACGACTGGAAGAAATACTGAAAGGCTCCAGGCGCTCCGCCATCACACCCAACAGACCGTCACTGTTTCACACAAATTCAGCTTTTTTTATTATTATATTATAATATGGAAAATTTACAGTGAAATATTATTGCAGGAGAACGGCAGGAAAGAATGTTTTCCAAGACCAGCATAAATAACCTGCAACCTGCCAACTGAAAATGTTTGTATTTAGTTGGATTCATCATGTTGAGCTGGAAAAACTGAGTTTAAATTCAAAGCACAGAGAAACATTTAGGAGTTTTGGTCATTTTGGAAATTTGCCAGGACACAGCAGTTGTGCCAGATCTGACTGACCGCTCCTGATAAAGTGACAGGAACAGGACAGTACCAGATGTGGAAGCTCTTAACTCTGGCCGTCGCTCGCTCCCCAGCCGTCTGCAGCCGAGCGACGGCCCAGGTCTCGTCTGACTGGCTGACCTGGTCAGGGTGCCTGCATGGTGGAACGTGAGTTTGGCTCCAACGTGATCCAGGAAGCCTCTGTGTGCCACGACTCGGTGCCCGCCCAGCAGAAGAAGGAGTCCGCTGACCGTGGTGACGTCTCTGTGAGAGACGCAGCCTGAGTGCAGCGCTGAGATGAAGGTCAGCCGCCCACAGGGAGCCGTTCAGAGGGCACAGTCTCCAGGGAAACGTGTGTGCAGCCCAAGATGATGCGGACATTTGGAGACAACCTCAGGAATCTCTGAGGCAGACGGGCTTTCACCACCTCACGACTGAGCCACATGTTGATGGGAGAGAACACTAGATAGAGGTAGTTGGCCCAGGTGACGGTGACTCAGCTGACAGTAGCAACGGTGACCTGAAACATGTCAGCAATAAGTTGCTCCTTCATGCCCACTGCCACCTTGAAAGAGTAGATGAGGAACTCGTCCATCAGAGGCCGGCTGCAGCTCTCGCTTCCTCTCCCAGTTTCTGCGTCCTGCTCCAGTACACAAGGCAGGATGCAGAGGGTGCAGCAGACTGCCAGAACATCCGGAAAACACGCTCAGATGGAAATTTGGTGTAGAAGCGAAACAAATCGTCAGAGGCACAAAAACAGCTAAAAAGTGTGGCAGACAAATGCACTTTCTGGAGTCTGGCCTCTAACTAGTCCATGTGATCCAGAGCTTCATCAGGCGCAGCTGGAATCCCACAAATGCACCTGGATCAAATGATGGCTCGTTAGCATTGTCAAGGTTGTTACTGCCACCAGGGAGAGAACTAAAACGTGCAGGATGCCGGGCCTCCAGGACCCACTTTGGGTGCTCCAGCTCCAGGTGGTGAGTACATCCACACACAGGCTGAGTTATTCTCCTTCCACCGCGGCTGGGTTTTCTTAGCATGTTGTATTTTTAAGGATGCTAAAAGTCAGTGGTGCTTTGAAATGGGTTTCTGTGCCTGGAAACACGCAAGAGATCTATTTAAAGATCAAGAAAACAGCCAAAGTCGCAGAAAAGCAAAGCGACTGCTCTGCTCGCTCAGTGCGAAGTTAAAAAAGCGGAGCTAGCTTTAGCCTCCGGCTAGCAGCGGCGGGAGGAACGTCCTTCAGGCCAACAGTACAAAATAGTCCAAGTGGCCCGACACGCAGATAAAACCCAGTTGCCACAGAATAAAGATTTTGAGCAAGTTTGGCTGTCAGAGGGGAAATACTCACCCTGACTATGAGCTTGGTAAGGAAATAGGCATGATAATTAGATTCAGTTGATTAAAAATTGAAAGAGGGAGAGAGACCGATGAAAAAAGATAGAAACGAAGAAGGATAAATAAATATATATGATGAATAGTGTTGAAGAAGATTTTAGGTTATAGTATATTTTTGGGAAAATATATCTAGCTCAATCTTCCTCTGATCCCAGGTTCCCCCAGCCGAAGTGAAGCCACACAGAAAACAATGAGTGCAGACGTCACAGAAGTTCAGAGTTTAATCCAATAGAAGACAATTTATGCAAATTACAACAGAAACTGCTGAACAACAGAGACATACATTCATTTACCTGGGACAAATGGAAAAGAAGAAAGAAAGAAAAGCAAAGACGTCTTTGGAGAATTGTGAGAGGAAATCTGATTAGTTACTCCTGTGTACAAAGTCTTATAGTAAAGGCATATTCTTGTCTTTAATATACTCAAATAAGGCGTGCCTTTGCTCATCCAACCAGGATCTGTCTCTGACCCTCTTTAAAACTCCGTGCAAGTCACAATCTAAGGCCATTTGTCCCCATTATCTAAACAAAATGGAAGCAGAGACTCTCCTGAACTCCTGCTATTTTATGGCTTTTCACGGATCTGTGTGAAAAGCTGGAACTTCTCCTGATTGTTTTCCTACACAGACAAAGGCAGTTCAAAAGATCTTAGCAAACCATCTGCTGTAACTACAGGTAACATAAAGGTCAATAGGCCAGAATAAGTTACTAATTTTAAAACTATAATTAGGCTATTTCAATCAAGACATGTTAAGTTTT
This sequence comes from Poecilia latipinna, assembly GCF_001443285.1. Lineage (NCBI taxonomy): Eukaryota > Metazoa > Chordata > Actinopteri > Cyprinodontiformes > Poeciliidae > Poecilia > Poecilia latipinna. Next base: position 60,900 of record NW_015115340.1, read on the forward strand.
TAAAACTAGCATATTTTAAATTTATTTTCTTAACAATAGACAATACTGTCCACTTTTTCTTCCTTAGGAATCTTCTGTCAAATATGTGGACATATTCAAGACCAGCGGTACAACACGTCCATCGCAGAAGGTTTTGAGTCGATCTCAGCATTAGGTGATAAACTGAACGCCGCCAGGAGGCTGAGACCAGGATGTCCTCCTCTGACTGGCTTTTCAAAACGTTCACTAACATCTTAAACGTTTGTAGCTTCATTAAAGAATAATAATCGACAAAATTAGCTACTCAACCACCGCTGTGTTCATGAGAGGCTTATTAATAATCGAGTTAGGGTAACCCTAAGCTATATGTCATGAGGTAGATCTCAGGTGGCTGGTGGTAGAAAAAGTAGATCTTGCTCTCAAAAAGTTTGGGCACCCCTGTTCAAGTACTTTAATAACTATTTCGTTTGTAGTAATAGTCTTCACATTGATTAGTTATCAACCGTTCTACAGAAAAATTGCGATTTAAAGAAAAAGCAGCACCAATTGCAATTTTTTTGGCCACTCACCGATCTTTTAAAAAGTATGGAAGTAAATATGTGCCATCAGAATTTGAATGAAAAATGCATCTGATACTTGAATGTTGTATATTTGCGTTTACTTTTTCAATTTAAAAAAAAAATTCAGTGTCATTTGTGCATGTTTGCAATTTTCATTTGTTAAAAAAATTCACATTCCTATTTCAAAATGATGAAATTTTCAATATATATATTTTTTCAGTGTTAAAAAAAAATTCAGCTTATAAAAAAAAATATCAACTTTTAAAAATTCAACTTGCTCAAATTTGCAGTCTCAAACTCAGCGTCTAAAAATTTGCTGTACAAAAATGGCGAGTTTACTTCAGGTCACAGACATTAGCAATCGTTGCCAGATTCCAACACCCAGCCAATCACATGACCCAAGCGTCATATTGAAGAAATACCAGCATCACTGAGGCCAGCGACCATGGAGCCAATCAGAGCGCAGCTCCTTAGCACAGCAGGTAAAGTATGCCGCCCCCTCCAGGTGAGATGCAGTACTACACGATGTTCTGCGGCCTTAGGGCAGTGTTTTTCAACCACTGTTCCGCGGCACACTAGTGTGCCGTGAGTGATCGTCAGGTGTGCCGTGGAAATTAT
>NW_015115340.1:67085-68713 GCF_001443285.1 Poecilia latipinna
TAGAAATACGCCGTCAGACTGTAGAAATACGCCGTCAGACTGTAGAAATACGCCGTCAGACTGTAGAAATACGCCGTCAGACTGTAGAAATACTCCGTCAGATTGTAGAAATACGCCGTCAGATTGTAGAAATCCTCCGTCAGATTGTAGAAATACTCCGTCAGATTGTAGAAATACTCCGTCAGACTGTAGAAATACTCCGTCAGATTGTAGAAATACTCCGTCAGATTGTAGAAATACTCCGTCAGATTGTAGAAATACTCCGTCAGACTGTAGAAATACTCCGTCAGATTGTAGAAATACGCCGTCAGGTTTCATAAACTCGTGTTCATCGTCATCATGTTGTAATCAACTTGCTGCCGGTTCCTTCTGCTGATAACCTCCCATCAGAACTGCAGCTGGTTCCGGTCCCAGTGGGCCAGTTCTGGAAGCCGTCCGCTCCAGCAGGATGGGAGACGTTTTAATTAAAAGTCTGATTCAGCAGAGCATGACTTCATTACCATCTGACCCAGTTAGTGCCGCCCGGTTCTGATGGCCCAGTCTGTTTCTGCTGCCTCAGTCAGTGAGCAGAAACTCCCTGTCGATCAGAACCAGGTCGGACTGGAGAAGAACCTTCACCTGAAGGTTTTTGGACTTGAAATTCTCCAGAACTTCAGTTTGATTAAACGGACAGAAACCTTCTTCCTCCTCTTCCTCTTCTTCTCCTTTATTTTATTTTTAAAAATGTATTTTATACTAAAGCTACTACTTAGTTTTTAATTTCTCCTGTTTTCTATTATATTTAATTAATCAGTAAATATCAGGACCAAAGGTTTTAATGGATTGATAATCAATCAAAATGTTCTGGATATTAATTCTGATTTTAGCTTATTGATCTTCATCACCGCTCCTCTTCAGGGAGATGTTGAAGATGATGGGGGGCATCTGGGTGTGGTCGCCATGGAAACTGAAATTAAATTTGGAGCCGAGTCGTGTTTCACATCTGCTGGGTTTCCTCTGAAGCTACATGCTCTGGTTCTGGTTCTGACCCGTAAACTGCGGAACCAGAACTGGCAGCTCTGACCCGGATGGAGGATGACTGTGTTTTTATCTCAGGAGGAGAACGAGCAACTCTTCATCAGCTGTACCGGGTCAGAACCGGATCAGGATCTTTAGCTGTTGCACCATATTCTGTGACCACAGGGGGCGCTGTTGCATTTTAACTAAGATAAAAACATTAATTATGAATCAAATGGAGGACAGACAGAAACAGAAACTGCAGAAAAACATTAAACTGAGCAGCAGAGTTCACTGTAAAACATCCATCCACTGTAAAAGTGATAATAGTGTCACATTTTGCTTTTTCCTTTTGTGTTTGTTTCATAGCTAATGTTTAGCATAGCTAAAATGCAACAGCGCCCCCTGCGGTTCAGTACACAGTGGTCACAGGATGTGGTGGTCAGAACTGGTTCACCATCAGCAGGACCTGAACAGAACCTTCCTCATCTCGTTCTGCTCTAAACTGACTCAGAACAAAAACCGGAACCGGCTGGTGATTGGATCACAGGGATTTGAGTGAGTCTGTTGCCCGCAGTTTGGTCAACTTGTTACAGAAACCGGGTCGGTCAGAAACACCTTCCATCACAGCT
>NW_015115340.1:73668-75330 GCF_001443285.1 Poecilia latipinna
AATCTATAAATATCTGATTATAATCTATAAATATCTGATTATAATCTATAAATATCTGATTATAATCTATAAATATCTGATTATAATCTATAAATATCTGATTATAATCTATAAATATCTTTCCTGTTCAGTTTAGATGTCTGTTCAGTAAGTTGGCAGCAAAAGGATTTTGAATTGAAACTGTGTTAAGAAGCAATAAGATTTTCTGTAACGTTTAAGTTCTAGAATGTGTGTATCTGATCCTCTTGTTTGTGAAATGTTTGTTACCGTTTTGGGTGTGTCCTTGTAGCGGCCATCTTGGAACCTACTAAGGAGCAAACCTACCATGTTTGCTGGAGTTTGGTTGGCTGGGCTGAAGTTTGAGAGGGACTGAAAGCTGAAAAACTGAAAGGGAAAGGCTGATGGGAAAGCTGCCATTTTGTCTTGTGAGTGAATTATGTTGTGCTGCCTAATAAATCACCTTTGTTTATGCTACAGCCAACTTTGCTGAGTTTTCCTTCCACACCACCTCTCAGTGTAACAAACTTTCTGATTTTGTTAATTTTCAATTAAAATGTAATTATTTAATAACAGATCCTGAGATTAATACCACTAAACATTTCAGCCTTAACCCTAAACCTGAAAATATTTGATCTGCTGGTTCTGCTCAGAGTTGTACCGGGTCAGACTCAGCAGTAAGTAAACCTGGGCTGGATGAATATTGGGCCGGTCAGACACCCGATCCGTTTCCCATCACACACTGAAACCCAATGCTGATTGTTCAGAACCGGGAGCTGCCGCATGTGGTTCTGTCCTAGAGGGCCCAGACAGGGAGACGAGCCATCCTCTGGGACACCAGAACCTGGTGGGCCGGATGTCTCCCTCAGAACCGGGTCCAAACCTCAGCTGGAGACGGGCCTCTGGTCCAGGTGATCCAGAGAAGGCTTCCAGAACCAGTCTGGCATTGGTTCTGATGGTTCTGCTCCAGCTTCATGATTATTTTTTATTAAATAAGCAGCTCCTTTCCTTCTCCTGCTGCCTGATCCGAGCGGAACCGAGACTTTGTACTGATTGGGTGCAGAACCTAAGAACCGGACCTCTGACGTCCGACGCAGGGCGAACTTTGGGAATGTTCTTGTTTCAAACGAGCTGCAGGTCTTTCCCACCAATCAGCACTTTATTCTGTTCATCTAAATGCTTTAAACTTGACACTGGTGGAGAACCGGACCGAGCCGGACCACCCAGGTCCAAACAGGTTCAATCAAAGGGTTAGAGTTAATCAAGTCAAAACAGTGCAATGTGACTTGGATGTAACATGTAACGCAACCCTTTCTGGAAACGTAGTGAAGTAGGAAGTGCTTAAAAATGTAGAGGAGTAAAGTCCAACGTTAATCTACTTCAGGAGAAAAGAGACTGAAAAATGAACTGAAGTAAAACAACAGCTACATTCCACCACTGCGGGGGCACGCCCCCTTAGGACACGCCCCCAGGACACGCCCACCAACCAGGTGTCAAAGCTGCTCACCTGTCTCATCATCACCTGCTCATTTCACTGATGAAAACAAAGATCCACGAGCTGCAGCTGCATGATGGAGTGTGTTAGAGTGTGTTACAGTGTGTGTGTGTTGGTGTGTGTTAGAGTGTGTTACAGTGTGTGTGTGTTGGTGTGTGTTAGAGTGTGTT
>NW_015115341.1:0-321 GCF_001443285.1 Poecilia latipinna
TAGAAATTAACAATTACCAACTTTATTCATGTTTTTTTTTTATTTATTTTGGAACCATGAGTGAGAACAACACGTGCGAAGCTTATAGTCGTCGGTCTCGGATTGAATTTCACTTACTTTGGGTTTGTACCCTGCTTTTCAATGGTGACTCATATTGTCATAATACACCTGACAATATTTACAGTTACTGTGTACTAGTGGTGGCATAAGTATGTCAGACTAGCATATATCTATTTTTAATGTCAAATTTGAAATGCTAGGTTTAAAGTGGTGGGCACAGTTGGCAGGCCCCTTAAAATTTCTGCAGGAATTTTCTAGTTG
>NW_015115341.1:4689-66149 GCF_001443285.1 Poecilia latipinna
ACAATATTCACAGCTACTGTGTATTAGTGTTGGGTTAAGTATGTGAGACCTGCTTATATCTATCTTTCATGACAAATTTGAAATGCTAGGTTTAAAGTGGTGGGCACAGTTGGCAGGCCCCTTAAAATTTCTGCAGGAATTTTCTAGTTTACTCTGAAACGTTACTTTTAAGTTAGTTTTGCCTTACTTCAAGTGTACTAAAATACTTGGTAGTATTTTGTTTTTGCGGTGTTGGCAGTGCTGTTAGTTACAGTCATGCTGATTCCTGCTTTGCTTCGCTGCTCAGTTTCATATTCATCAACATGAAGAACATCCATCATGCTTCCCCTGCATGTGTTCTTCGCCGCTCCGTGATAAACACGTGTCAGGACGCGGAGACGCATCAATACGATCGATCCGCTGATGGATCACACCCGGGGATGAATTACTCGCCGACAATTAGCTAAACAGGTAGCGGATTGATCTACGAGCGGGAACGGATCCTCGTTAAGGGAATGTGACGCTGGGCGGCGGCGAGGCTGGAGGAAGAGAAACGCCGCAGAGATGCATCGGGTGTAGTGAAGGGTGAAGGGGAAGCAGGAAGCCACCCTCTGAGACGGCGTATCTGTAACTCAGGATGACGCTCCGCAGGCCCCGAACGAGAGCGTTCCTCGGAGCGCCTGTCAGTTTGTGTGCAGGATGAAGTTTGACTTGCGGGGTTTCTGGAACATATTGTTTACAAAGTGCTGCTGGAAGCTGTCTGCACGCTGCACAACACGGGAACATTTTGTCTCTTTGCATGCAACTTGCAGGATTTGCCTGTTTGTTGTGGTACATTGAACTTAGGCAAATAGCAGCTTTTATGTGCTTTAATCCCGCAGCACATAATAAATGTAAGCAGAGAATTTACCAGACAAATATGAGTTGAGGTCAGAGACTGGAAAATAAAACAAAAAGGGTCCATCTGCAGCCAAAGATTGTCTCTGAATTGTAATTACATTCCTTTCTGAATTAATTAATGGCTTTCGATAGAATAATAAACTAAACTATACAGCTGCATTATTACCTGCACTTGTTTTGAGTCAAAAATTCCTTAATATTGATAAAAGAATAAAGTACAGCTTCCACTGGCAAATTATAAATCAATATTAAGGAATTACTGACTTAAAACAAGCTCCTATTTCTTGCTGACAAGTTACTTTTCAGTCAATTTTGTCTTAATTCAAGTGCATGAAGGTATTTACACTTGAAAATACACCAAAAATACTTGGTACCATTTTGTGTTTTTACAGTGTAAACACCGAAACCAAGCTAACAACTAATATCATTAACTGCAAACAAAATCTAGTATATTTAACCTTAGTACACTTAAAATAAGACAAAACTTACTTAAAAATATAAGCTTATTTAAATCAACAATTGTTTAATATTAATTTTAAAACAAAGAACTGGTTCCACTGGTTGATTATTTCACTTAAAACTGGAGATGAGTGATATATCGGTACTAACATCGGTATCGATGTAAACATGAACAAGCAATATTTACTTTCATCTCACTGCTGTTTATTTCTGGTACTTTTCTTCCTCAAAGTGTTAAAATGGTGGTAAAATATATATAATAAAGGTATCATATCAGTCATCAGCCATAAAAACAAAATTAATATCGGGTATTGGTATTGGGAATGAAGAAATGATCCATACATAACCAATGAAAGACTTAAAATTAGTCCATTAGATTTATTTATTCAGTTACGTTTAGGATAAATTTCATTTATATCAATTTAAAATAAACTATTGTCACTGAATTTGACACAGAAGCTTCTTTCATCATTCACCATATTGTAAAATCTGTATAATTATCATTTATAATTCAGAAAAAACCCAGAAATTTAAGGAGTTAAATAAAATCAGCATCACAGTGTTTCATCAGCCTGGCGGGCTGCCAGGCTTTACTTGCCTCCCCGCCAGGGTGAGCATTGTCTGTTTAATAATTTCAGCATCTTTATATACATTTGCCTTTTCTAAAAACTTTATAGTTGGTGTTTAGGTATTGCTAATAATGTCTTCCAATTATAAAGTGATATTTTTAAATTTACTATCAACTTTTATAATTTTTTGACTGAAACATGTCGGGGTGCTTGATGCCCATAACTCGGGGCTCAGCAGGTTTTCTGGGGGAAACTCAGCATCACTTGCAGCAGTAATCATGAGGCCTGTTGTGTTTCTGTAATGAAAGGAATCTAATTCTGGCAACAATGGCAGGTGGAGCGCCGCTCTCCTGACAGACGTACGCGGCTATAGAAAACCTCAAATTGTCGCCACAAATCATTATGTGAGTAATGAAACAGCACGCCCCGCACTCTGCTTCTGTCTTGATGGAGATGAATTAGAGGAAGAAAGAGAAATGGGGCGCCGCAAAAAGAAAAAGCAAAATAAAAAAAAGAGAAAGCAGCAAGACGAGTGTGACAAGAGAGACGGCGGCAGCGGGTGAGGAGCTTCATCCATTTGGCTTGGCGGGCGAAGACACAAACACATTCAGTCTGAGGGGAGTAAAGTAGACTTCAATCAGCTAAAAGGTGATAAAACGTAATTAATTCAATCACCCACACACACCGAGGCGCTTCCTGCACGGACACATTCACACATGGGAGTTAATGGGAAGCGGCGCTCGCTGTCTTTCTAAGCCTTTCCTCGTTATTTATCAGCTGCTCGTCTGATTCTGTGGGATCACAATGGGGATCGGCGCCATTAAAGGGCCGGGCGGTCACACGGCCGCCAGGCGCAACGGACCGGCCCTGGTCATGGGGAGCCGCATGTTGAGACACCGCCGCCATTAACAGAGCGGCCAGGAAGAGGAGGGATGAACGACTGGAGAGAAAGGACAGCCGCTGGATTCAGAGAGAGACCATCAATAACCAATCAATACATCGATCAATCAATCAATTTAACATCCAAGAAACCAAAGTTACATCCACGAGTGTCCATGGAAGAGGAAGGAAGAAAGGAAGGAAGGAAGGAAGGAAGGCAGAAACGGCAAAAAGAAATAATTATGTACTGGAAAAGTAAGGAAGGAAAAGCATGAAGAAGAAAGGAAGGATAGAAAATGAGTGAAGGAAGGAAGGATAGAAAATGAGTGAAGGAAGGAAGGATAGAAAATGAGTGAAGGAAGGATAGGAAATGAGTGAAGAAAGAAAAGATAGAAAATGAGTGAAGGAAGAACGGATGGACCATTTGTTCGAGGTCAAAGATTTGATTAACAAGGAAAAATTGAAAAAGAAAATAAGAATCAAAGATGCAGAATGGAGTCAAAGAAAAACAGGAAGTCAAGAGAAATGGAAACATTTGGGAAATTGAACCGCTGACTGCTGCCGCCATCTTTATGGTGCGCCTTCTCTACCATTGGTCCACGTGGCGGCGGCCATTTTTTCTCTAATTCTGAGCATCTCCTGAACCCAGCAGAAAGAGAAAGAGTTTGATGCTGGGAGAAAGTGCAAAGCGAGGATGTACCAACTCTAAAAACGAGCCAACATCAGGCTTCTCCTCGTCAGGCAGGTGTGAAATATGCACCGGAAAAATTAGCTGTTTGTCTGTGAAGATGAGGGCGGCCTGCAGGTCGATGCGCAGAGATCAGAGGAGTGTGTGATTTGAGAACGGGAGGTAAAAAGGCGCTGGAGCGAGAGACTCCATGCTCATTTGTGGAAGGAAGTATATCCCTGAGAACTAGAGCGCCGCTGAAAGTCTGCTTGTTTCCCACCGGAGCACGGCGTGAGGAATGAGAACAATGGCTACCGAGAGCGGAGTCGTGTTTCCGTCTCTCATGACAACCAGGCGCTGCGCTCCAGGGAGCGGCTGGTGTTACAGGAAACGGTTTGTCCTCCCCAGAGTAACCAGGGGATCACTGTCACCAGAGAATCCAGCAAATTACTACAACAACCAGACTGGTGACTACAGGGGCTCTGAAGGGTCAAACTGCAGGTTCAAATTAAGACTTTTAAAGACATTTTCAATGGCATCAAATGTAATTTAAGACCCAAAAAACTGTAAATGTAGAGGATGGTTGGAGAAGCTTATTGCATTACAATCAGGTGTATTTAAAACTGTGGACCCAGCTTTGGGCCATGATAGAGGCAAGGAAGAAAGGAAGGAAAAATGGTAGGAAACAAGGATTGAAAGAACAAGAAAAAGAAGGAAGGGACAGAGGAAAGAAGGAAGGAAGGATTGAAAAAACAAAGGAAAGAAAGAAGGAAGGAAGGTAAGAAAGAAGGACAAAACAAAGGTAGGAAAGGATGGACTGAAAAAACTAAAGGAATGAAGAAAGTAGGGAAGAATTAAAAAACAAAGGTAGGAAAGAAGGACAGAATGAAGGAAGCATTATAAAAAGGAGGGAAGGAAAGAAGAAAGGACTGTAAAAAGGAAGAAATGTCAAGTGAAAAAGCTGAAATTTGAGACTCTAAATATAGGGAATGTTTGGAGAAACTTACTGGCTCATTAACAGCTATTTGCCTGGGATCGTGCTAACAATAGAGGCAAAGCAGCTAGCTAGCAGTGGTATATTAGCAGCTAGTTAGCAATAGTCTCAACTGCCGCAAGTCACAGATTGCAATGAAGATGTTTCAAACTTCTTGCCTGACAGAAAAGTTCTGTATGAAAAAAAACATTAATTAGTCCTGCTACAACATTTAAGACCCCTGATTAATGTATTTAAGGCCAGTTTACCATTTTTGTATGGATTTAAGACATTTTAAGGCCTTATTTTTCTTTTACAAAGCAGCTGAGCTGTTTGGCTAAACCCCAAGAGCGTAGCTAAAGACTGACGTTAGCTTCTGCAGTAGTGCTAAGATGGTTTCCACTGTGTATTAATACATGTTAAGGTATATTTGGTATTTGAACTATTAAAATAGCCAGTTGTACACAATTTGTAGAGGCAATATTTGTGGATTCTCATTATTTGCAGTTGCACTCCAAACTGGACTGAATCATTGTGAACTAAAATCTTCTTGTTCTCACGAACCCAGTGAAATATATTAATCGCTATATACATTTACTCTGTTTCTGTGACCCTCTAGGCTAGGAATCGCCCAAAGCATTATATTTTATTTCAAACATTCTCCATGGTTTTTCCCATGTTTCCCATATTGGATTACTGCCAAACTTGTTGAAATCAAGAAGTTTTACCAGATGGGAAATCAGCCCAAGTGGAGGATGTTCAAAACAAATACATTCAGTGAACGGTTTCGACAACACAACATTCAATGTGAGATTTTGAGAAAGTTTCAATGAAGCAAAGATAAATCAGTGGAAGGTTTTGAAGAATTAAGCATATGAAAGCCGTGAAAACCATTTAATGTGACCACATTAGATTGGGCGATTAAAATCTAAGCTTTAAATGGACAAAAACATTCAATATTCAGTGGAAATTAGAAAAGGAGCAAGGTTTTAGTTTTCTAACATTATTTTAAAGTGAAAAACGGTGTGACTTGGCATCAGTTCAATACAATATGCTGCAATGTATTGCAGTTTTTCTGTCATAAGAGTATCCAATATTTTTTAGCATCTAAGATCTAGTTAATGAGCGTAAACGAGACTAGACGGTAAAAACAACATTTATAATAACAGATTTTCCCTGAGATACAGCTCAGCTCCGTTTCTGTGCACCAGCTGCTGATTTTTGCTCTGGAAGAAAATAAAAGCAAGCAGTGAGAAATATTGTGGAGCCGGGGAGAAAAGCGCAGGTTTCTGTTTAAATGTGGATAATTACTTTACCACCTTTCTCCGGCAGTTGCGTTGCTTTAATGCTCATAATTAATTTCATTATTTCCCGCCTTGGCTGTTGAGCGCAGATTAGTTCTGTCTCCGAGTCTGGAGGATGAAAAAAATTTAAAAATTAAAAAACGCAGTAATTGCTTATGACTCTCAGAGCTCACATTATAGTAAAGCCAACGAATTAGAAAATATCCAACCACCTTCAGTTAAATACAAGACTGGCTCTTGTTTCTATTGGAGCTTTTTTTGTACTTCGGCTATTCAACTTCTTTCCTGTCTTGGTGCTGAAAATGTGATTTTATCCAATCTAAATATAAAAGGAGTGGAACAAAAGTAAGACATTTGGATGATGTACAGACGGGAAAGCAAAGCTTATCGACTCTTTACTGTGCAGTTTCTTTTTCCAACCAACATTTCAACATTGTTTCAACTGCAAGATTTCTCTTTCAAGTTTGATTTCTGATTAAAGTCTGGAGTGAAAATGTTTCACCTGGTTTTAAAAAGTTTGCATTGCTTTTAATAATAATATGTCCAACATGCTGCTTTAGGGCAATCCTCTATCCTTCCTGTTTGTGGGAGCTGTTGCTTGAAATAATCTAAAATATTTCTTTTTGTTTTAAAGCTTTTCTTCTTGAACAAAATCAGAGAGAGAAGGGAACGATATCTAGCAAAGGTGTCAAGGTTGGGAATTGAAATCAACATCATTCTAGCTAAATATTTGGAAAAACTGATCATTTAACCTTCCTTTACATCTTATACCAGAGTAATACCTTTATACCTTTCAGTTTGGAGAAGGCTCAGATTTTTTACGCGCTTCCTTTTTAGCATAAACTTTTTCCAGAAAACTAAAACAATATTAACTAAATATTGTATCACTACAACAGTGTATTAGGACCGTTATCAATAGAAGGAAAAATGAGTAAATTTCCACAAAAAAAATTCTTAAAATTTGAGACTAATTTCAGAAATTTTCAAGAAAAAGACATGGAAATTTCTGAACTGTAAAAGATGGAAATTTGAGAGAGAAAATTCAGAAATTTTAAGAACAAGTTCCAAAATTTTCAAGAAAAAAAACTATAAATGTCTGAGCTCCAAAATGTGTGAAAAAATTCAGAAATTTTTGATGATTTTCAGAAAATTTAAAAATGTAGTTTTTAGAAAATGTCTGAGTTGTTTTCTATCAAATCTTCGACTTTCTAAACTCCAATATTGCCAAGTTTTTTTTCTAGAACATTTCTGAGAATAATCTCAAAATAACTGAATTTTTAGCCATTAGCCAGCCATTATGCAAATGTGTTTCATTGTGATGTTGGCAAGTAAAAGAACAAAAAGTCTGGATCTGCAGAGGGAAGAGTTTCAGTCTTTTCAACAGGCAGAAGGAGCAACTGCCTCTGATGTGGCAAAATCCCCCAGAAGTAAAACCGGGACAACCGTAAAGATTCTATTCCCATTCGGTTTTTATGTGGTTTTTACACAATTCACACATATTTACAGCAGATAAACTACATTTGGACATTGTTTTGTTTGCTTGAGCCTCCAAAAGTCTAACAACTGATAAAAAAAAAATAACGAGTTCCACTGGCAGATTATTTTAGACATTTTTCCCACGTTATAAATGTTACATTTTATATCTTTTTGAAATGTTACTTGCAGTTCAGCTTCGTTTTATTTGAAGTGCACTAAGAAATTTGTACAAGAAACTAGAACAAAAAGACTTGGTAAGATTGTGTTTTTGCAGTGTAGTGATGGACTCGGACCCTTCAGAGTCACATAAAAATGGTTACAAAGTCGGCCTTCTACCACCTGAAGAAGATTTCCAGGATTAATGCCCCAACCAAATCTTGAGAAACACATCCATTCATTTATCTTTAGTCGCATTTTTGACAGTAAAATTCTCCTCACAGATCTGCATAAAAATTGTAAGATTTATCATGATTTTTTTTTTCTTTTCATGATTCAATATTATTGTCAAGAGAAATTGCACAAAATCACAAAATCTTGCCAAGTATTTTTGGTCTAGCTTCTAGCGGAAATATCTCAGTATACTTGAAATAAGAAACTAATTCATAGAAAACCTTTCAGAAAGATACAGGAACTTGCTTTAAGTAAATAATTCCTTAATATTGTTAAAAGAGTTATAGTTCCACTGGTAGATTATTTCACTTACAACACTGAAAAAAATTCTTGTTATGAGTTAATTTATCTGCCAGTGGAACTAGAATCTTTTCACCAATATTAAGGAATTACTGACTTAAAAGAAGATCCTATTTCTTGCTGAAAAGACAAAAACTAGCTTACAGCTAACTTTTCAGAAAGAAATACGAGTTTGTTTTAAGTCAACAATTCCTTAATATTGATGAAAATGTTCTATTTCCATTGGCAGATTATTTCACTTACTGCAAGACATTTTTCTCCATGTTGTAAGTGAAATAATCTGCTAATGAAACTATACTTTTTAATCAAAATTAAGGAATAATTTACTTAAAACAAGGTGAGATTTTGTGTTTTTGCAGTGTGTTGATTAAAATAAACTCCTCTTACCTCCAATCAAGCCACACACAAAAACAGAATTGCCACAAAATCTAACATTATTTGTTAAATTGAAATCTGAATGATTAGTTTATTGTTGAGCTGGCAAAAATATTCACAATTTAATTTTTCAGCACTTTTGACTTGCTGATTTCTATAAAAAAAAGTTTGGTCACCACTGATGTGTCACTGCTTTGTAAATTGGAGAGCTTCTCCCCTTTAAAGACGTGTCCTAAACCCTGACTTCACACTCTGTTGTGAGGCGACACTCCCTGCCTGGAGGCTCAGTATGCAGCGAGCTCGGTGTTCAAAGGAAGAAAAGCAGTAATCTGTCAGTGGCAGCAGAAAATCTACCTGAGCGGCACATCAGAGGACAGGTTGTTAAGAACGGGTCACAACTTCAGTAACAAGATCTCCACACATCTCCATCAGGAAGGATGAGAGCGTTACACGGGCCTCTGATGATGCCTCTTTGTACGTATTCGGGTTTTAATGCGGCTCAGTGGAAAGGCAGCGTAACGAACGCTGACCCAAATAGACGGACGAAAAGGAGAGCAAAGATCACAAACAGAAAAACATCTTTACTCATGTTTTCATCTTAAGTTTGGAGATTTGAAACAAAGTATTGCCTCTTAAATTTAATGTCTGACTTCTTAAAGGGGCGGCATCGTGTAAAATCGACTTTTTATGAGCTTTACGTTGTGTTATAATGTTATTCCCTTGATTTGCCTCGATTATTTCAAGAATGTTTGAGGAATCCTTTAATCTCCATGGCAACCATTCAGCTGGATGGACCTAGCCCCGCCTCCGAGACGCAGCTCCTCCCCTTCTCAGCTCCTTCAGACTAGCCAGCAGCAATTAGCAAACAGCTAGAGGAACTGCGCATCAATAATAGGAGTTACTTCTCAGAGCAACGCTGACAAAAATGTTGTTAAAGGGTTTACAGAGGAGCCATGTTGGGATGACTTCCTGGAGACGGAGTTTCAGAAACAACAGGAGATTTTAAGGACACAGAGAACCAATTTCAATGAGTTAACTTATAAAATCACATTTAAGTCATATTCGATATGCATGTCATTTTTATAATAACTGACGGGAACATATTTGCTTTAATGTGATATAAAAATCTCCATGTGTCTGGAAAACACAAACTACTGGCCATTTGTAACTTTTTCTGATCATAAATATAAAGGCTCATTATGTGGCAGCAAAACTAGAAAAGTTTCCATTTTACATGACATGCAACCTTTTCAGTTATAGCTGACAATTTTCCCCAAAAGCCTCTGATATCCAATAAGAAACCAAACCGGTCTCAGGTGTTTCTCCTGTAAAATACGCAAAAAATTCAGACTCATTTCAAAGTGAAAAAACCCCTAAATATTAATACAGCGAGACGTTATACATTAGTTTCTACAAGTTTTCTCAACAAAAATCACATTAGTGAAAGGGATGTGGAGATGAAATGGGGCAATGCGGCTCACTTACTCTCTGGAATATTAAATCTGTTTTGGTTGATTATGCTCGTTTTAAGTTTTATGTCTTTGAACAAAAAGTCCATCTGAATTTTGAGTTGTGATTGAAGACCAATCGCTTTAACTGTAGAGCATGCACAACATGTCATCCTTCATCTATTTGTAGTTTATTTTATGAACTTTAGAGTTTCATGTCGACCGCCTGGGAGCTGAATGAGCTAACCACTGAAATAAATAACCTTTCATTATCTTATGAACCTTGACAAGTTCACAGTCGATGGACTCAACATCTCATTAATATATTCCAGGTAAAAACTAAATCTCCATTTGCTGTCAAGACCTTGTATATCAATAAACATAAACCTAAGATATGGAGGGGTTCTTTTGGGATGCCTGCCACTACATGTAGTAGGATTAGACAGCTGCATATTCGCCTTTGAAGAGTAAAACAATATCAAGGTTTGGATATCGTAGAGAGGTGAAAATGGAAAGTTTTTGGTTTAACTCAGCAAACCCGACCGTCATGGAAGAGAGGAAAAAAGAAAGATGATGTTGAAAGAGTTCAGCTTTCAGAAATTTATTTATGGTAAACGTTTAGAATTGGGCGACACAAGGTGGAGGCAGTATCATGATGCGGGGATGTGTCTTCAAAGCAGGTTTAAACTTTCACTTTGAAGTTATTTTTTTAAAAAGCTCCATTTTAAGTTTGAATTATGACTTCTGAGCAGGACATTTATCGCATCGTTAATCATTTATCGTGATAAATTTCTTACTGTGATAAGATTTGTGGTTTATTATTGCCATAATAAATTCCTAATTAGGATGTTTTTTAGAGGGGTCTCAAGTATTCAAGATTTTATTTCTCAAGTATTCAAGATTTTATTTCTCAAGTATTCAAGATTTTATTTATTCATGGTCTGTAACTAACACAAATAAAATGGGTCCACTGTATTTGAAAACATGAAAAAGGTGATATTTGTGTTCTTTTATGCAGTTTATGTGTAATAGTGCGCTGAAGTAGCCGTGGTGGTTTTGAGGTTTCATTTCAGGGTCAGCATTTGTGTTTGTGAGGCTTTTTATATAAGCACATACAGTCATGGTTGTATAATTTATGTCTAAAAAAATATATTGTATCTTAAAATACTTTTTATTGCAACTTTGATAAATAAATCTTCAATTATTTGTAGTATACCCTAAGAAGTTTAGGTCAGAATTAGTGCCAACCACTAAATTAACCCTTTATTATGGATCTTAATGTCAATGAAAACGTACAAACCACCTACTTTATGTAAATTGACTCACCTTAAAGGTAAAGTGTGTAACTTTTATAAAAAATATTTTTTTACATATTTGACTTTCTCTGCAGAGAGAAGGTCAAAGGTCAGATTAGAGACTAAAGGCTGATAAATTTCATACTAATATTAGTATGGGACAGAAAATCAAGCTCTACTGCTTTCTCCCAGTGCTAACTAGAATCAACCAATCAGAGCCAGGAGGCGGGTCTTAGTGCTGCCAATCATCCTGTTCACCTTCTCCTCCTTCCTTTCTGCTACAATACAGCTTTTTCCCCAACAGCATAGCCTTTTATGAATGCTAAGGCTAGTTAGCATGTCTACCAATAACAGAGTTGTTTCTCCACCATTAGCACATTTAGCTGCATGTTCACAAAGTTGATTGACAGCGCTAAGACCCGCCTCCTGGTTCTGATTGGATGATTTAGGTGCATTTATTCAGACAGCAGAGAGGAAATGGAGGATGTTATATTTAATAGATTATCTTTCTCATATTGTGACATGGCAACAGTTTTAACAAATATATTACATACTGCAGCTTAAAGGAGAAATCTGAATTTCTCTGTAGCTTGATGTCGAGTCCATATGTAAACCGGGTTCAGAGATGGAGGAGTTCTCCTGGGCTGCAGCATCATAGCCATGCTGTTAGATGTAATAGGATTAGACAGCCGCGTGTTAGCCGTGTATCATCTCCTCTGACAGACACTGATCTGAGTGGCAGCGTTTCCGTACCTGCTCCTGGCAGGCACGCCCGTACCGAAGAGAGCATTCGGCCATTTTACTACCGTAAATTCAGTTTGCTGACCTTTACTTCTGTTTTCTAATTACTTTTTTTAAGTGCAGAAAGATAAAACTATTCTTTATTAAGAAGAATGACTCTGCTTTAAATATAAACAAGAACAGAAACTGAAGGTTGCTCATCTGAACAAAACAAACAGGATGCTGCTAATTAGAAATGTAACAAAAGCGCCATCAAATGCTTGTTTTTCAACAGAGACAAAACTGGGGGAAAGTATTTCTTCTGTTCTTTGTTTGCAGCAGCTGAATGTTTTGGATCAAACAAATTGAGTGCATGCAAAAATCGTTCAGAATCTCAAACGTCACTCAAACACTGATGGTGTGGGAAACTTGAATCCTACTTTCTTTTCTAAAAAAAAAGAATGTTATCAAGCTCAAATTCAAATTAAGCTCACAAAAAAACCATACAAAATTAAGTTCTTTGAGCGGACCAGTCAAAGTATATATTTAAATCCAACAGAGATGCTTGATAAGATTTTACAGAGGTGTGAAAACCATCAGATATTCAACAATACAGGAAAAGTGGGTCACAGTGATCATAGAGACTCCCTGCCAGTTGTCGTAAACAGCTGACGAAGGGCAGATCTATTCAGTGTAATTCTATACTTTGTGCTCTGAGTGACGTTGTGCTTCATTTATTTTACATTATATCCAGAATTAATTTCACTTTGTGAACCATTTAAAGGAAGGGTTTTTGTTGTTTATTTTTACATGTCAAAGGTAGTCAAGTTATTGTTTTAGTCAGTTTCAGTTTATTTATTTATTTTGGGTTTGGGGAAAAAACTAAATCTTACCAAGTATTTTTGCCCAGTTTTTAGTGTAAATATCTTCGTACACTTAAAATAGGACAAAACTAACTCATATGTAACCTTTAAGCAAGACATAGAAGCTTGTTTTAAGTCAATAATTCATTAATATTGATAAAAAGGTTCTAGTTCCACTGCTAGATTGTTTCACTTTCAACATGGAAAAAATGTCTTGTTATCAGTGAATTTATCTGCCAGTGGATCGAGAACCTTTTCACCAATATGAAGGAATTACTCACCTAAAACAAACTCCTAATTCTTGCTGAAAATACAAAATTAACTTACAAGGAACTGTTTAAGTGTGCTAAAATATTTGACCAAGATTGTGAAGCTACTGGTGTATTTAAGTATTTAAATTTGTAATTTATAAAACATTGAAAGCCAGTTAAGCACTGAGACTAATCCTCAAATATCGGTATTGGCATCAGAAGTGAAACAAGTGGATCAGTGCATCCATATTGTCATTGTCTGATATTAAAGTTTGCTTGGTGATCTGAAACATTTACATGTAATAAAACAGGAAGGAATGAAGAAATCTGTAGAGGAACAAATACTAACGTAATGCTGCTAACTCACAGTTAGCATCTTTTCAAGGCAACAAAGCTCTCCAGTCACAGCACTGTTCTTCTGTTTTAAGCTTCATAATATTATCAGGGGAGCAGAAAATGAATTCCTTTGTAGCTCGTAGTGATTAATGCTGCCTGACTGAGCAGGAGGAAATTTAGTTTCTCATTCAAGGACACTGCTGGAGCACATGTGGCAGGTGATGGACGTGAATCCAACCTGTGAGCAGACGAGTTCTTTAAAAGGGAGAGGGGGAGATAATCTCATCAATGAAGGGAAAGGTCAGCCAAAAAGAGATGCTGTGTTTAAAAAGGCACCTGAGATGGATCACATTTTGTACCGTTTACAAAGTTTGGAGACTTTTTTAACTGTTTACTGGAGATCAACAACGTTATCGCAACATCAGAGCTTCAAATAGTAAAGAATGTTGAATTCATCCAGTGGTCTTCTCTATAGTAATCAAATTTATCTGTGTAGCACATTTCAGCAACAAGGCAATTCAAAGTGCTTTATATCACAAAAACTCAAAAATAAAGTCATAAAAACATTGTTACAGCCACCAATTGAGAAACCAGAAAAAAGCAAGACATTTTGTCAAGTCCCATCATCAAAATGATCAAAACACACCAAATACGGCGCAATGTCAAAACACAAAGTCTTACTAAGTGCAAATATCTTCGTACCCTTCACAGCAAGAAATAGGAGCTTGTTTTAAATCAATAATTCCTCAATAATGATGAAAAAGTTCTAGTTCCACTGGCAGATAATTTCACTGATAACAGAAAATATCTTATGACTTTATGTGGCAATGCAACAATTACTTTTACTTTTACTTAAAACGAGCTCCTATTGTTGAAAATTTACTTGCAAGTCAGAACACTTAAAATAAGACAAATATAAGAAATTTGTATTACAAACTGGACCAAAAATACTTTGAGATTTTGCTTTTTACAATAAGACATACAATATCTTAAATTCATATTTTAATATGAATTTAAGATATTTTAAGGCCTTAACTTTAGATACACGAATTAAATATTTTATTAAGACTCTTTAAAACTGCAGTAAAAACAACATTTTACATATCTGTTGTATCCAGTAGGCGGGTCTTAGCGCTGTCAATCATACCCAGCAGAACTCGTCATGAATGCTAAGGCTAGGTAGCACAATCACAGTGGATAAAGGTTTTCCTGTAACTGTAACTTGTTTCTCTGCCGTTAGCACATTTAGCACAATCTTTACGAGGATGACTGACAGCCCTAACGCCCGCCTCTTGGTTCTGATTGGTTGTTTTTGTTGCATTTCTTCAGACAGTGAAAATAGCTCATCGAAAAGGTCTCTACATGGTGACAGATTTAACAAATATCTAAAAGACATGTTTTCTAAAAGCCACATACTGCAGCTTCAAGGATGTCAATCAGATCCGTTGACACTTGGCTTAAAGGCTCCAAACGCGCCGGGAGGTTAGGGTTCTTGCTCGTCTCCAAGATTGTCTTTCAATCAGAAGAAAGATTTCATTAGATAAGTTGTCCAAGCTAATCCAGGTCTTGGAGTCCCAACTCCATGGTGGAGTACATCCGGTTCACTTTGCATAAAAATACTCCTTCAGGTAGAAAATATCCCTCCTGGTCAGTTCTTCCAATTATGAGGTTTAAAACTGTCACATTCTGCTCCTAATACATCATGCCAAACTGACTCTCTGACTGTAGCATCTCTACTAAATTTGCAAATGTCACTTCGGTGAATGTGGATGTGTCACTTATTCCCAGGTTCTGCATAGAGGATGGATTCTGGATTAATTTTCCCGTGGATAATGCCCACATCGGTCCCAGAAGTGTCACATCTTCAAACACTTTGGCAATTACTCCCAACTTCAAGCATCTTCAGCCCGCTTTCTTCAGCGTTCGTCGCTACCAAAAACATTTCCAAGAGTGTTGGGGTAGTCTTTGTCACTTCCATAAATGAGGTATTAAAATTCCTCTTTTCTCTCTGAAGCCGTCTATCCAGCGTAATAAAGTAAGGCTCTCCGTTTGGAAACGAGCAGCGGCGGCGTCGGAGGAAACAACGCCTCCGGATTCAGCAGCCCCGAATCCCGCCTCGCCGCGGAGCCGAGCGCAGCGGCGGAGTCATTAGAGCAGTTGGAGGGATGATTTCAGATCAATCTGTCAGCGGCTCCCGTGATGCCGCCCTAGTGTTGCATTAATGGGGACATTATTAAATCAGCACGAGAAACAGGTGCCAGATTTTACTGGGAATCAAGCTGCCACTTAAACTTTTGTTTCATCCCACTCTCCCAATTTTATGAATATTTTTTCCTTTCATGGTTAAAACCCTACCAGCACTTGAAAAAGAAAATTTTATCATTTACTGAGATGCGAGATAAAAGGTTTGCACTTCAATATATGTGGAAAGAAAACAAACCTTTTCATCCTGAGGTGTAATTTAAACATAAAAGCTTTATCTTTGTAACTTTTCTAAACTTTGTTCCTGAGGTAAAAAAGGGAGACAGAGAATCAGAGTCAGCTGAAAATGGTACGTTACATCCTGATGGAACAATTAAATGATTTCTGAACAAGCATCCAAATCATTGAATGGGAACGGGCCTTTTTAGCGAGTTCGTATCTGGATTAGTCAGATAATGTCGTGATCTCAAATGTTTCAGCGTGCTTTGTTATTGTTCTGAGCAGGTTTTACAACATTTATTGGTATTGTGTTTGTAAAGTTGCTCCTTCCAGTTTGTTGGATAATCTTGACTTCTGGTAGTTTATTTGTAATTTTGCTCGTTCTGCACCGGGGCTTTTGTTTCACCTTTGACTCATTTTCATGTTAATTCATTTTCAAGTAGTAACAAAAATCTTGCGTGTACAGCTTATTAATTAACAAAATCATCAAAAGTTGATTAATTTCTGTAAATACATTGAAAATGTTTTATGTGGACAGTGAAGCAGATGACATTTTATCCAGGAGGCAATCAGTGATGCCATCCATGAGAAGGTGCTGTATAGTATAATAAAGGAAAGTTGAGTGGAAGGAAAAAGTGTGATGGGAAAATTTTTTACATGAAACAGGACAATTGCTTATTTTGGGAGGGAGGGAGCATGGTAAACGAGTGTTTCATTTAATATAAATACACAAACGTTTATGTAACCTTACATGCTTAAGAATAAATAACAATAATGGTGTAAACAGTGACAATTATGCTGAAATTAGCATAAACTAGCTAATATGTTGCAGTAATATAAGTCTATTTCTTCAAAAGCAAAATCAGACAATGATGTGTGTGAAATAAACTGCAGATGCCTGAAAAAAATATGTAACTGATTTAGCACCAAATATGAAAGTGGTACAAATCAGATTATTTGGGTGAAAAGATTGAAATTGGGCCGTTCAGACTGCTGTCAACAACAAAACTCTTGTCTTTTCCAGCAGCCATTGTACAGTGCACACAGTGGTGAAACCAGCTGGCCAAACGAGCTAGGGCTCCGCTTGAGTTGCTAGAAAACAGGCAGAACTCTGCTGGGGTTGCTAGGTAACAGGCGGAATTCTGCTGGGGTTGCTAGGTAACAAGCGGAACTCTGCTGGGGTTGCTAGAAAACGGGCAGAACTCTGCTGGGGTTGCTAGGTAACAGGCGGTGTGACTAAACAATCTGGATGATTTTGAAACTGCTCATTTTCTAGACACCAAGAACATTAACTTTTTGCCAAAAATGAGCTAAGTGGTTTCTTTTAAGTACTTTGTTTTTAGAAGCAGTTGGGACCCAAATGAAAGTAAAGAAAATGTGCAAAATTCACATTTTAAATTAAAATTCAACAAAACAGAAACCTAATGCAGTATTGCATTGATTGCAGAGTTTTTATGTTTCTTTTAGGACATTAAACAGTTTTCAGTTCCATGTAGCAGGTGTAAACCAACGCGGTGGGATGCAGTTACGCATTTTGGTGTTGAGCTGGATTTTAGGGAAACAATCTTTTCTTCTGCCTCCATCTCTCCGTCATCATCCAGGGTGTCTAACTTATTGCTCCCTAAGCAGGAAACAACCCGAGAAAAACAAACACCTACCTTCTATTCATCAGCAGCACCTTGTCAAAGGAAACATCAGGGTAGCCTTTCAGATAAAGTGCAACAATGAGAAAGTCGTGTTCTTTGGTAAAAGGGTTCACTGCATAAGTTTTACCTCCAGGTTGTGTGAGTCAAGCCACACTGCTCAGGATCTGTGAATGCAGGACCTTTGGAGGTGAGCAGGTCCTGTGAAGCTTTTAGTTGCCAGGTGACAGAAGAGTAAAATGATTCTCAGACCGAACGCACTGCCGCAGACCCGCAGGTGGAGGGACGACCTCATAACTGTCCTAATTGATTTTTTCATGCTTCGCTGGTTAACGAGGAGCTGGCCAAGATTGTGGGCGACAGCTCCATCTCCAGCGCAGCACGTGTTTCACAGGAGGAATATAATGGCTGTTTGGATTCAGCGTTTTGGAGAGAGAAGTTTTCATGCGTGCAGCTTCTAAATGAATCCTCAGTTCTGATAAGACGGGCTTGTGTAGTTCCCCGTCTGATTGCCGGATCAGAATTGAACTACCAAACAAAGGAGACGTTTATTCTTGGTGTGTTTGTTTCTGGTTAACTCTGGCAGCCGATGCATGCACCCCAACCGCATACCAAACATGCAACGCAGCGGGAACACTCCCCCTAATTATTATTCTATTGATTCAGGGAAGTGGGGGTAGGGACTCAGTCAGACCTGATGATATGAGACACGTGCACGTACTGCTGAACAAAGCCATGTCGCTGAGAGATACAAGATGGAAAAATGACTCTGCATTTCAAAATAATCGAATCAAAGGCTGATTTAACCCTTTCAGATCCAACATCCACTGGAATGTTGGCATTTTTGGGCTGAAACCTATAAAAAAAATGGGGATTTTGTCATTTGGATGATTCTTGTTAGTTTCGTATTGACCAATGACATAGTTCACTGTCATCCAACAAGACAAGCGTAAGTGTCCATTTTCCATCAAAAATATAAAGTGCATTGGTAGCTTAATAAATTGCTCTTATAATTTTAAATGATCCCAATGATCGTATTTAAAGCTATTTTTAAATATTTTCCATCACTAAATTATAGGATTTTTTTTTTTTCAAAGGTGAATGTCCAACCCAGTGGTCATCAGGACTTTGGATCTATTTCTTTTTTGAGACAACAAAAAGTAAAAGCAGAAAAAAAATAAGACAATTTGATATAAAGTTGATTTAGTGTTACCATGCAAAGAGAAAAAATGATCTACAAGCATTTTATAGCTTATTTTTGGTTTCATATTTCATTGTTTTACTTTTATGTTATTTCTGAGTATAAAATTATTTTTTCCTTTTATTTTAATGATGAAATGGAGGAAAAAAAAGTGTTTTTGCTTTGAAGGGGTTAAAACGTGTCATCTTGGGATGCTAGCTTTCATTGTCAGGGACTTTAATTGTTTTTGTTAGTTGCGTTTAAATAATGAAACGGGGCATAATTTACCAGACGGAAGAGTTTAATAATTCAAACATGTTTCGTGTTAATCTGTGTTTCTTGCTTGCGTCAGTCACAACATTTGCGATGCTTCAGAAGTTAACTCCCGTCTTTCATTTGGGATTCAGCTGCAGAGATGGGGGTCACAGGAACAGAGCAGCGCAGCGGTTATAAGAAATGACAGAGCAGGGAGGGGTAAATATCAGAGCAAGATGTGCTGCTCCTTAGGTTTGTGGTCCTGCCGCTTCAAGGCACCACGTCTCCCCTGCTCCTGTCAGCTCATCAAGGCCACATCCCAGCCAATCCCCGCTGGAATATCGCATCAAACAGCCCGGGGAGCCTTTTATCCTAAATAGAACGCCGCCTCGTGTCACGGCGCCGGCTCCTCCACCAGTCGCACGCGGATGGCGGAGTTTAACGCAGCGGAGAGAAAGTCAATAACCCTGCTGAGGTGGCGGAGCGCAGACATGAGAGGGGAAACGGTGAAAAGGTCGGCAGGGTAAATGATATCCTGAAGGTTGTCAAAGACAGAAGCACAACTGGGGGGCGGGTCAGACGAAGCAAGCCAAGCTAATGCCAAAGGTCAATCCTTTAAGACAAAAAAAAAAAAACACCAGAGCTCGGAGTTATGATAAAAAGGACTTTGACTCAGAGTTGCCAAGATCTCACAAGCCAAATTTTATGAAGAAACAAAATATAAATTAATTTTCAGTGACAGCAAGTCAGAATCTTACCTGCTGCAGAAAACAGACCGACTTCAGTCCAAATGATGAACTTTGTATGGAAGAGTTAAGCTAATAAGTAGCAACTTAAGCAAACCGCTCTTTGCCACTACATTGGCTAACCAAAAACAAGCTAATGAAAACAGACAACTAGCTAACCATTCCCTAAGCTAATTGTTACAGAAGCTATTTTCCACTTGAATTCCATCTGTGATTTAGGTGAACAACCGATCCACCTCATCGTTATTTAAGCTAACAGCTACTAAAGTTAAAAGCTAGCAGGATTACATTTACTTGAACTTACTGTTTAGCTAACATCTGCTAATGCTAAAAACTGACTGGCTAACATCTACTTTCATTCATTTACTTATGGATAAAACACTAAAAACCAAAGGCAATCAATGTGCTGTACAGCCAATCAGGAAATATAAAGCTGACACATACAATCGCTAATAAAAACTATCATGCTCTCTGGAAGTAAAAAAAGTGAGTAGTTAAAAGATTTAAATCCTACTTGAGGTTGTTACTCAAGCTAACTGTTGCTAACACTAAAAGTTGACACACTAATACCCATGACCTGACCACCTTACCACCACTTTTTAAATCGCTTTACGTTGCATTAAGCAACAATTGTACCACAAACAGAGAACCTGAAGTCCTGCTACTTAAATCCTTAGCCAACTCTTGCTGCGGTCCAGGCAGTTCTCCCAGATATAAACACTACTTTAACAACAGATTTGCAACATATTGTGCTGCCTGAAAGTAAATTGTACAGGTTTTCTAACAGAGGTTCTTCGTCTGCACACAAGAAAAATATATTTTGAGGGTTATGAGTCACGGCCAACGGGCAGCAGTATATGCTCAGTAATGCTGATATAGTTCAACTTTATGGCACAGATAACAGTTTTATAAGAAAGAACTGATGGTTAAAATTCTTAAAACAACTCTCTCAGTAAACCACTTGATGTTAGATGCAGCAATGTGTATGTTTTATACTTATTTCTTTAACAAAACCTAACAGCATGTAAAGCAATTCTTGCAATAGAAAACTGAACTATTGCCCTGATCCAACAGTAGCACAACTTTATTTTGTTTGTAATTATATGAAACCATTTTCTTTTGTTTAAAGGTGTGGTCAGATAAAGAGCACAGTGTTGATGAGGCTGCCCTTTAGATGCAACCGATTCTTTTTTAAAGGTAATTACCTCAATGGAAGAAACATAAATTCTTGACAAATTGTCTGATGTTGAAGTTTTATTCTACCTTTGGAGATGAAATATCTCATCAGCCCAGACTTTAATGAGACAACATCTATATGCATTGTTTTACATTAGTGCTAAAAATTTGATTACAAATGCGTTTGCGTCTCTCAGTTGCTTGAGAATTAAAAAAAACCAATAGCATGCGTGCCCTGTGGCACTGCTGCTGTTTCACAATTAAGGCCAACCATGTTATATTTATCTTTTCACCAATTACTGTAAAGGTTACGGAAACTTTACTTGGTTTCTTCTGGGCTTTTCCATCAACAAAGATGCAATGACTTTCCAATCTAATTTTCCTTTGTTGCAATTCTCAGCCAAAAACACAGACATGAAAAGCCCCAACTGTGGATCCCAAAGACACAGAGTAGCTCTTTGTACCCTGACTTGTTCTGCTGCATGCCATTTTTAATCTTGGGCAGAAGGGAAGAGAGCTGCTGCTCTTATCTTAGATGACATGGAGGCTTTGCTCCCTCTCTCTGGGGCTCTCTCGTCTTGCTCTTCTGAAACCTAACCCTCTTTTATGCTCTTCCCTCTTGGTGGTTTGGTGGCGAAGAGATACAGCGAATGAGACTGGCTAACTTTTGTTTAGCTTATTCCATCTGAAGTCTGTTACATGATACAGGGTGTGAAGAGGCCAGGTGTTGCCTTTCTGTGATAAATTGTGTGATTGCTAACTCCTGTTGATACTCTTAGCTCTTCTTTTATTGCCCAGGGCCGGTGGAAGCTCATTCAGCAGGTAAAGAGAAGTTATGATTTGGAAAATAAATTACTGCCTCCTTATTCCACATCTCTGAAATGTTCAAAATCCATGCAGGTCCTGGCAATAAGGGGAGGTTTTACAGTGCTGTGAAAAGATTTTTACACACAGACTGCTTCGGTTTCTGTCACAGAGAAATGTTTCAGATTCTCCAACAGTTATACATGAAAATGGAAAATAGTTTTCTAATAATCTGTTTATTCTTTAAGAGGGCAAAAAAACTCACCCAAAACAAACTGGTCTTATGCTAAAAAATAGCTGCCGCATTATGATGAACAACTTACTGCACAACAAAGAAAATCACTGAAAGAAAACCTGGCTGACTTCATAAAACAGGCTGAAATATTTCAAAACCTGCTATAAATCCCAAAACAGATAAGAAGTAAAGCTTCTTTTCCATTACTAGTGTGTGTAAAACTTTGTCAATATTCCACTAACGTTGAAAAAACAACTTCGCAATTGCTGTTTCCATTAAAGAAGAAAAACTATTAAAATCACACGTAAGTATGTTTGCTTGCAACTTCCTGTTTTCTTCTTCTTCGTGGTTTGCGCCAGTGGCAACATCCTGTTGTTGATCATGTGACTCGTGTGATGCAAAAAGAAGTGTCTCCATTGAAGTTTTCCAAAATAAACCAAAAAAATCACCTCATGCTAGCGACAAAACTTTTTATCAAACGGAGAACGAGTGTTTTTTTTTTTGTTTTTGTTTTTTCAGAATTGGTGAAAAGCAGATTTATTGTCAAAATGTCAAATCGGTCGATGGGAACGCAGCTAGTGACATCATCACTCCAGAATGGATTATATATTTCTAAAGTTTTGAAACTACACAGTGAGCCAATATCCAGTTACATACAGGAGCATGTTTCAAGTCAATAGTGATGAAAAACTACTACAATAGGCAAACGTCTTGTAACAAGTGAAAAACATCTGTCAACTAAAATTTCTATATCAAAAATAAGTTATTTTCTTAAAACAAGCTCCTATATCTTGTAGAAAAGTTACTTGTAAGTCAGTTTAGTCTTACTTGAAGTGTAAAAAGTTATACTTGGTAGGATTTTGTGTTTTTGCAGTGTGCATAGAGTATTATTCTAATGTCACACACAAGAGGAAGTGGATGCGAAAGTCAGGAAATACTTCTTGTAAACCAATCATTACCTCCATGTAGGTCTAACAGGCATGTAATGTGCTTTTCACTCGATTGTCGGGAGTTGCGATAAAATCTTCTTGTAGGTGTCGGAACAAGTTTGGCCTTTATAAACCGACTTAAGAAGAGGCGTATTTGTGTCCCTAAAACATCCCGCCAAACCAAAGTCCAGAAACATGCAGAACACAAGTGTATCCAATCTATTTCTACGCCATATCCAAGCTTTTGTGCCGAGGCCTGAAGGGACTTGTTTTCCAAACGCCTGCAACTATAAAAGACTTAACTGACAGAGGCGCTTCCACGAGTCCAATGGGTTCAATTTGTTCTGCTAATCATTACCAGCTTCTCCGCTGCAGTAATGGGAGGCGTCGTTCAATGAGCTTCAATGCCGCCCTTTCCATGGACGGTCCAGACAAAGAGGGAGACCCCTGCTTTTATTTCTCTCTCTCTTTTTTTTTTTTTTTTAAAGGGGGGGTCCAGTGAAGCATTCACAAACAGATTGGTAACCAGTCAGGTCTTCAAAGACACAAAGGCAACGGGGTGGGCCGCAATGATGGGAGGGTGGGGCGAATGTGAAGAAGAATGACCTGCCAAATGAGAAAGAGGACTTATTGAAAGGGACAGAGTGGGAGAAAGGAAAAACATATTGAACCGATGGAGAAGCTCAACCTTTTGACCATCTGCCTCAGTGGGTGACAACAGCCTTCATCTGTATTTTTAGAGCTGTACAACACACCAAATTACTCTGTCAGAAAGATTAAGGAGAGTCAATGGGCTGTCGAGTGGAAAAACAGGGCAAAGTCATCCCAGTGTGGAAACTTTGCATGTTTGTGTCTGCAGCAACTTTATGGCGTCAAGGAAATAATTCTGAAAAATTAAAAAAACAGAGAAGCCTGAGAAACAAATTGTGGAATAAAAATCTCATTTATGTTTAAACATGGTTGAGTACATCTCCAAAATGATTTCAATTTCATCATCCTTTTCCTCCTGTGGAGAAATTTGCAAAGGACTTGACTCTGAAAACCCTTTTTTTGCTGCATTAATTCCATGATTGCTTTAAAGCAGAAATGCTATTTTCTCCCTCTGAGCTAAACAAGAATCAGATCTCCATGACTAATCTCCCAGTGTGGGTATTGTGTTTTGGTCTGTACCTAATATTTGAGGCTTTTTCTGCAGATTTGGAAAACTAATTATGCTTTTTTCAATACTGAAGTGGCCAAAATTAATGCAGGTAAAAACTGCTCTCAAATTCAGACATGGCTTAAAGGTAGCATATAAGCTTTTCTTCTAGCTTTGGAAAAATCTGAAGAAAAGTCTGATCCAAAAGTAATGTTTACTTTAATGTCGACTCAAGCTACTCAAGTAACATTTAGACGGCTAATAGGTATTCAGGTTAAATGTAACTCCACCAAACACTTGAATTTACTGCTAAAAGCTAACAGTTACACAAGCCAACATGACCTATAAGGGTTATTTAACGTAACAATTATGCAAGCTAACAATTGCTAACGACAAATGTTATTCAAGCTAATTTCCACTCATGCAAGATCAGAAATAGTGAAGTAAATGGCTACTGAAGCTAAATGCAACTCAAACTATTGTTTACACAAGCTAAACCTTACTTAAGCTAACAACTAATCAAGCCAAACTCTAAACCGGCAACAGATGCACAAGATAGTGAGTAGTCAGATTAAAGGCTATTGAAGCTAACTACCACTGCTAACAGATACACAACCCAACAGGCACAAAAGCTAGAAGCTATTCAAGCTAATTTCAACTCGGCTAACAGTTATGCAAAGGTAGAGAAGTTGATGGCTGTTCAAGCTAAATGCAACTCAAACTCAAGTTACCCAAAACGTACTTAAGCTAAAGTAATTAAGTATTCAAACGATTGTCTGCACCAGCTAACTGCTACCTACGCTGTTACACAACCCAACAGGTATAAAACATGAAGATCTTCAAACTAATAAACTCTTAAGCTAACAATAACACAAGTAAACAAACTAAAAGACAATTGATTCTCCGAAAGTTTAGAGAATTTTAATTTCTTACTTGAATAAGCAAAACCGAGAATATAGTTCTTCCTAGAAAATAGATTTCACACTTTCAAAAAACTACATTTGTATGCAACATCAAACCTCCCCTAGAAATAAAGCTCTATGCAGATGATTTGACACAAACTGGCAAGAATTTCCAATCCAAAACCAAATCTCAGTTATCGGTAGAGCTGGACAACATGGCTGAAAAACTTATCACGATACAATCATTTCATATCAGTTGATATCAATAACTGTCGATAATAATCGATTTGTTTTTAGTTTTAAATATCTGGTGGTGTGACCTTTAGCACAGTTTTCACTCCACACTGTTTTTTTTTTTTTATTTTTAAGCAGTTATGCCCCACGGTGGCGAAACTTGAAACTGCTGCTGCGCAAGTTACTCAACAGGTCGTTGCTAGGTAACGAAAGAGTGAGAGAGAAAAGATAAATTTATTATCAGATTTGTTATCTACTGATATTTGTTATTGATTTATTGTCCAGCTAAAAACAAATGGGATAAGAGAAAGAAAAAGTCATAAAGAAATAAAAATGAACTATAATGAAAAACCCAAAACCATCATAACCCTGAGTACCACCGTCTCTCCTCTCTTTCCTCCGTCCCATGCTCGCCTGATTTTCCACCCCTCCCCTCTCGCTGTAATTTCACCCCTGCCCTGCTGTCAATCCCACTCCCCTCCCTCCACTCTCTCCTCCTCTCCTTTTTCCGCTGCTCGTGGTGGGAGATTGGTGGATTACGCCGGAGTCGGGGGGGAGCTCGTGGCGCTGATTGTAAAAGAGAGGGACAATAGGTCCTTTAGTCTGATTGGGTCCCCAGGTTGGCAACACCCGAGATGAGAGTGCACAGGAAGCCGCTATAGAGGCAGCATGAGAATATGCACGTTTATTTATATGTAGATGGAGAAGAGGGGAAACTTTACCGAGGCCAACAAGGCAGAGCACCAACTCAAGGTGACTTTTAGAGATTTCATACCTTTAAGAAAAACTTCAGGCAAAGGAAGAGGAAAGAAAAATTAGCAGAGGATAAATCAAAAAAGCGGTAAGGCACTGACTTATTATTTGAGTTTTGTTTTAATTTTTTTATTTTTCACAGATGCTGATGAATTTGCTTTATTTGATAGTAACTATCTGCAGATAAGTAAGAGGTCTGCATGCACTTTGGAAAGTTTGAGGCTTTAATTCTGAACACGTCTGCACTTTTGCGTCTTCAAACAAGCATCGGTATCTGCCTTTTACGGAGCGTTGTTTGGCATTCAGACCTCATTCCTCAGTCTGAGCCAAGGTTCTACTCTCCCAAAATGAGAACTCTCTTTTTTTCCATTTTACTGTCAAACCCATTAAAGTACAGCCTGTCTTGTAAGGAAGAAAATAAGGTACGAGATTGGCATGTGTACCCCGGCTGGAGCGCGGGGACGCTTCTATGATATTATCATATCAGGGGAAGGGGGTGAAGATGGGCTTCGGGTTGAGATATCTTCACTGACATTTGCAGGGTCTGACAAAGAGCTTTAAGAGGACATGAACCTTTTTCTTTCTAAGGAGATCCAACGTAATGCTGTTTAATTAGTGACAGACTGCAAACTTTTCCAGATGACGCTTATGAACGGTGACATCACTTCCATGCACCAGTGGCTGGGATGAATGCCAGTTAGTGTAATTTAATTTATACACAAATGATGACAGTTTGTTATTTCTGAACTACAGTGGCTCTCTAAACTTTGGACACTCCTCTTTTAAAGAGAGTAATGCAGAAAATAAGACTTTGATAAATCATTTCTAAACTTTTTCGGTCTTTAATATGAATATTTCAACTGCTGGAATCTAGAAACTGCAACTACCTGGTTACATAAATGTCTACACAATAAAACAAAGTGTCAATTTACACCAGTTCTGTTCAGTCCAATGAATCCAACTCCAGTCCGTTAGTCTAGAAAGTTTGGATGCACAATCAGACCAAAAGAAACAAACTGGTTCCCCTAAAAAACCTTTGTCTCGATTGAGTTGAAGTGAACTCTGGTACGGTTCGGATCGTCTGGAGACCGCTCCAAAAGCAGGAAGTGGACTACAGCGCAGGGCATCGTGGGTAAACACAACCAAAATAAATGTGCTAGTGCTAACAAGAGGAATAGCTACAACCGCTAAAATATGAATCAACTCAATTTTTATTTACATTTTGTAAAACCATAAGTTGTGCTCAGTCTTCTTCAGCATCGTTTCCTTCAGTGGTTCTTAGTGCAGCGCCCCCACAGGTGAGGAGAGGAACAGGTTTTTGAATTAGTTTGGCTAATTTGGCACAGTGCAGTTTGAAAATGAACCACAGCAGCGGAAAATGTAGCAAATGTAGCAACTTTGGTCCCTAATCAAACCGACTCTACTGGAATATCCGGTAGGAAAACATCATAAGACTTCATCAACTCATATTTTGATTTAATTTTAACTTTGACTTTTCTAGAGGATTTCATCATTTACAGATGTTCTGATTAATGAGAAATTAAGATGATAATGAAGGATTACACTGTACAAAGGTACCAGTCAGGAAAAGAGAAAGAGAGAGAGAAAGAGGTAGAGAGATAACTTGAAATAGAGATAGCTAGCTAGAGAGAACCAAATGAATATATATAGACAGAGAGACGGAGAGAAATAGAAAGGAAGACAGTTTCTTGTGTTCCTTTTTAGGAGGTTAAACCCAACCAAAAGGTTATTCTACCAAGTATTAATTTAAGGTGTGTAGCTTTAAATAACTCACTGAAGTTGAAGGACACTTTCCAGAAACGTTTATCATGGCCTCCCATTTTAGATCTACTGTAAACGTACCCTGAAGAGGAGGGGAAGGAGGAAACAGATGTTTTAAACAGCAACACAGATGTTTAATTGGGCAAAATGTGCATCAGGTTTGCGGTTCAGAAACCCAACTGGTGCACAAATATTAAAAAAAGGGGTAGATGAGAAGAGGAGGGAGGGCCGGGTAATTAAAAACACCTTGCAGTAAACGAACCGCAGGGAGGGGGACGGAGGCTGCGGCGTGCACAGCTGCACGACCCCAAAGCCCCGGGAGCTCCCCACAATTAAGAGAGGCCGGTTCAAAGCCAGCGCCTCGGTCCTGGGGGGGCAAGGATAAGAAGGCCGACACACAGAGCGAGGCACGTTCTGAACTCTGATTCAGACCAACACAAACAGGCGTGTGATGTTGGGAGAGTCTGGTCAGGATGCTCTGTGCCTTTGAAGGCTGCATTCCTGCCCTGAGAGCCAGATAAGAAACTGGGTCCTTCCTCCAAGCGCCGATGGGATGGACCCTTCACTTTAAAAACCACAGAACCTGCACGACTTCACCCAGACCAATCCACAGGCTGTGCTGCTCATTAAAAGCTGGAAAAGCAACTGCACAATCAAACTTTACTTATGTTTCAGTAAGCAAACTGAAACGCTTCTGCATGGAAAAGAAATATGGGACGGAATCACGGAAATGAAAAACCAAAAAGGAATTCACAACAAAATGCAGAATTTCACAAAATTACCTAATATCCACAACGGCGTATTGTGGCCATCTAAGATTTAAGAAATTTATGACTTTGAGAAGTCAAAAATGTTTAACGTTCTCCGCTTTAAACCAGGGATCACCACACTTTTAAGAGCCGCTGCAGGCCAGAAATAAAGAACTGTCAACATTTGTATGTCAGTTTTTTCTAGAAAATGTTTTAGGTCAGCCATAGCAACAAACTCTCTGAAACACCAACAGCTTCGCCAAAAAATTATTAAGTAACTCGAATCTTAGCGCAAATTTCAGTGCCACAAACTTCTATGAAACGGGATAAAACCTTTACATACACTTTATCAGAAAACGGTTGATTAGAGGTGCAAAGAAACGACGGCCCTCAAAAACATAAGGAAACTACCAGCTAGCCGCTAGCTAGCCGCTAGCTAGTTATGTCTGCTAACTCTTGAACATTTAAATAAATCACTAGAAGTGAGAGTTGAAGGAAATTTTTTAGTAAACAATGATCCTGATCATTGTGGAAGTGTGAACAAGCTTTTATTTCCAATAGTTTTCATTTCCTCCATGTGATAATTATTTTGGTGTCGCATTTTTAGAGATTCTTAGTTTGTACAAAATGTTTGAGTTCTTCCAAAACATGAAACACTTTGGCATTTTATAAAGCCATTGTTCTGTTAAATCATAGCAGTTATAACAGGAAACACTGACCTCTAGCTAATTTTCTTTCATCCACACCATAATTACGTTTTATCTGGTTTAATAAAAAGTGTCAAAACAGAAAAAAATGGTTTAAAAAAAGTTACATTTCTGCATTTAATTTCAGATCTATAGCCGTCTCTGTGCTGACCCCCGTGCAAAATCAATTGTGGTTAACAAATTGGCCGTGACGTCTCACCCCTCCATGATGGGCGGGTCCAGTTTTCATGGACCCGCCCAGTTTTTAGGGCGCTGTTCTCCGTCCTGGGAGGCCTCTCTTTAAAAGCCGAGGTTAAGTTAAAGCCGGTGTGAAATCAACAGCAGACTGACCCAAACGGACCCGCCACACACAGAGGCTCCTCTGGATCAGCAGATCAAAGGTTGGAGGCTTCACCAAACCTTAGGAATCAATTATTTCACATTTAAACTGACACACAAAACTAAATGTGGAAACATATTAAACTTCAACGATTTCCCCATTAAAATATCAAAACTTTACCTCATCATTATATATTTTTTAAAAAGATTTTATAACTTATCCTTGCTCTTCTGAGGCTTCACTAGTTTTTTTTGTGTGTGTTTTACATGTTTTAAAGATAAATACAAATAAAACTGAGAAACTGCCAAAGAAACTACCACGTCTTTAACATTAAGGCCTTACTGATTAAAGCAGGCGCCTATATCTTGCCGAAAGGTTATCTGAGTTAATTGTGTCTTATTTTAAGTGTACCAACATACTTCCACTAGAAACTAGACCAAAAATACTTGGTGAGTTTTTGTTTTTGCAGTGCAGCATCTCTACTTCCTTATTTTTATAATTCTGTTGGAAAAACATGAATTATTCAAAACAATCTGAGCTCCTGATCCCTAACCGGTCGTCGTGGCGACCTCTCACGTTGCCGATGTTTGATTTCTGATCAACCCGAGTTTCATGTGTGCAACCGCAGGGATGGCGCCGGTTTCGGCTCATTATTCCCAACAGGTGGAGCGGGTCGCATCCAGCTGAACCGTGCCGCTCGCTCGCCGTTTGTTTTTCTCCCTCAGAAGCAGAGCTCACCTTTCTCCCTGGTGTCGTGGCAGTTTGATGTAGTCTGCTGTTGACAGATCGCAGTTAATGGAGCAGCAGGTGGACTCGGAGTGCGATGATACAACAATATGGCCCGTCATTTTCTCACGCCAGCTGCTCCCCCCCTGACAATCACAGCCTCCTCTGCTGTCACTCAAACTCTTCCTCCGTCTCGATAAACACCTCTGCCTTTCAGGGCTTTCTCATATTTCAAAACAAACACACAACAAATTGGATGGCTCTGCGGCTCCTTTGCCACGGTGGCTTTTCTTGCAGCGTTTTCTAGATAACAACTTGAAATTGGGTTATTTTTTCTTGAGAATGCAGGAGGGGAAAAAACTCCTCTTAGTCGTAAACTTTTTCATACGACCGACTGTCCAGGGATTCCTGCAGATGAAGAGGTTCAAGA
This sequence comes from Poecilia latipinna, assembly GCF_001443285.1. Taxonomy (NCBI): domain Eukaryota; kingdom Metazoa; phylum Chordata; class Actinopteri; order Cyprinodontiformes; family Poeciliidae; genus Poecilia; species Poecilia latipinna. The sequence continues at coordinate 35,003 of NW_015115341.1, forward strand.
CTTTTCCAGATTCAACTTCCAGAGTTCCCAGTTCCTCATGTTCACTTTAAAAGGAACAAAGAAAGGAGTTAAGGAAGGAAGGGAGAAGGAGAAATGAAAGGAAGTTTAGAAAAACAGAGGTAGGACACGAGAAGGAAACAAAATTAAGACTACAAAGGAAGGAAGGGAGGAAGGACATGAAAAAAGATGGAAAGACATGAAGGATGGAGGAAAGAAGAAAGGACATAAGGAAGGAAGAATATGCAAAAGGAAGTCATGAGGAAGGAAGTGAGGAATAAGGGAACAAAGGAAGAAAGGAATGAAGATAGGACATAAGGTTGGAAGGGAAGAAGGAAGGAAGGACATAAAAAAGGACGTCATCAGGAAGGAAGTCAGGAAGGAAGGAGGGAGGGAAGAGTGAAAGAAGGAAGAAGAGGATGACATCAGCTAGGAAATCATAAGGAAGGAATTGAGGAATGAAGGAAAGAAACAAGAAAGGAAGGGAGTAAAAAAGGAAGGAAGCAAATAAGGAAGGAAGTAAAGGAGGACATGAAGTAATTCATAAGGAAAGAAATGAGGAAGAAAGAAAGGACTGAAAAGGAAGGGAGATGAGGCATGAGCAAGAAAAAAGGGAGAGGGTGATAAGACAAGAACATGGAAGTCAAGAGGAAGGAAGGAAAGACAATGCAACAATATGCAAATAAAAGAAGCTGGAAACAGAGTTTTCTTTACTCTCCTCCAGATTGATGCTCCTTTAGACATTTCCAGAAGAGCAGCTGCTAAAACAGCAAACACTGTCTGCAGGCATCAACATGTTCTGGTGGAGTCGTTTCCGTATACCTTGCTGAAAAGTTACTTGAAAGCTAGTTTCATCGTACCAAGATATTTGCACTACAAACTGTACCAAAATTACTGGGTAGGATTTTGTGTTTTTGCAGTGCAATAAAGTAGCGTGTTGCGTGTTTTCCTAGCATCATGTGTTATTCGTAGGAACCCTATTTATCCCGTCTGTCATCCGTCAGCGGCTTGTGCAGCAGCTGCTTCCTTAAACAAGCGAGATACCATCACATTACCAGGAGAAAGGACTGTGAAATGTTTTACTTTGCACGTCGCCTCATTAAGCTTAACAAAACGAAGCAAAACGGCCTGGGTGAAGGTCACGACCTTTCACTGGGCGTGGCTCGGAGCGGGGACTTCATAATGGAGACCAGGCGGCATGAATGGGCTGAAAACGAAGGGAGCAGTCGGGTCGAGGGTCAGTCGTCCTGCTAAGCTGAGTTTTCTTCAACAAACACACACCAACGCACACACACTTTGGCCAGCCGCCCGCTCACAATGCAGCCAAGTCTCCCACCATTTGCTGCCTTTTGTGCCTCCACCACAATGATTAACTGGGTTTGGTGATTCAGAGAGTCTACAGAAGCACAATGCTCTCTTTTACAACACATAATGGAGTCGGTCCATGAGTCAAACAGTCTGCTTTTCATTCCTTTCCTTTGGAGGACCAAACTTTCCTTTCTGCCCCCCGCTCGCTGCCTTTTCACGCCCCTTGTTCTGTTTTCTGCCGATAAATTTGTCTATTTTTTCCCTCAAATTCATTAAATCAAGAAGCAGGCTGCCTTTATACATATAAACAAGAAACATATGGAAATGTAGAAAGTCAGGCTCCAATTAACAATCATTTTAGTGTCCGATTAATCGATTATCCAGATGATTAATCAATTGTTCTGAAGTGTGATTGATTAATCACATTTTTTCACTTTTTAAAATGGCATATTGTACAGTTTTTTCATTTCACCACTTAAGTTTTGTATTATTTATACAAAATTAGGAATACGTTAAGAGATGCAAATGAACAGTTGGATTCCTTTTTTAAATGAGAAAACAAACACTTTAATGCCCAAAATGCAACAACATGTTTCCATTAAGAGGATTTATTTTTGAAACATCAAATTGTGCAATTATGTGGTCATTATAACATTGGCGATAATCTCATTTATCAATTAATCGTGATTAATTGTGATTAATCTGATTAATCGTTTCAGTTCTAGTGAGAAAGTCAATCAATAACTTCTCCTGGAAGAAAACCATGGAGCTGACCTCCCTGGTCTTAAGTATCCCTTTGATTTGAGGAGAAACGTGGATGGAGATGGCGTTTAAATCTCAAGCAGAGCCAGAGGAGTTTCTTACAGCTGAGATACGGAGGGAAAAATTGAGAAAAAAAAAGTAGCATTCTTGTAATGAGCAGCGTGCAGCACTGAAGGGAGCTTGTAGAACATGGTGCGAGTGCAGCTGAACAGGAGTGTTGACAGAAACACTGCAATCTCAGAACATCACACCCCGGGCCAATTACACGAGGTGTGAAGGAGCGCACCTCTGCTGATGACAGGAAGGGGAGGAAGGAGGAAAGGAGTGTGGCTCCTTGTGAAGACCGCCTGTCCAGAGCTGGAGGAAAGCAGCAGCAGCAGCAGTTTGGCAGGTTTTCTCCGGCTGTTAATGTATGCGTCATTAAGAATTTGGGCAAACTGTTTGAAATTTTGAACAGGAACACTGGGAGGGTTTAAAAATTAAGTAAGCAGCCATGATTGAGTCAGAGGTTTGGTGAAACCAGCCCTGAAGGCCGATTGGAGCCCGTCCCCCCCCTGCCATCCGAGCAAACGCTGCCACTCCTGTTGATCAACTCAGATAAGATAAAACCTCCTGGTCACAGAGTGGACGAAATCTGGTGGCGGTTTTTCTAACGTCAGTTTGTTTCACGTTGCCTGGAAAGGTTACAGAGTTCCTAGAAAAATGTTTTAATGATTAAATTCCCAACTGACTGGACGGATGGATGAATGGCTGGCTGATCGATCGATAGGTGAATGTACGTCCTGATATAAACTTGTATTTTTGAAGTTTTTCCTTCTCGTGCCTGAAGCAGGACTTTGCGAACACCAATCAGCCGCTCCTTTCTCAGCAGCAGGTGAACGCTCTGCTCTCTTTGTGTTCTCTCCTCCATTCTGTGTGACTTTACTGGGCACAACAGGATCCCTTCCTATTCAAACACACACAGGCAACCCAACAAAACCTCAGCAGTGGAGAAGTAATCTTGATGTTGAGTAAAAGGACGGCTGCTTTATCCACAGGCTTCCAAAAATAAAAATGATGCACACTCATCTGTCCTCTCCTTTTCTTTTCTTTCCTCAGAAAGTCTGCTGCAGGAATCAGAAAATAAGAGGAAATAACACGTGAACAGCACAAGTCTGTTCAGCATCGCTGCGTTTCACAATGGGGGTCCAAGTGCATCTTCCAGCCACTGCGGGCAGCTTTTTGCTCCCCGTGACCCTTTGCATTTTGACCCTTCTGCCTCAAGGCCTCCTGGGTAAATCAGGAGACGAGGAAAATACCAGAAGCTCTGCGCTGCTGCAGAGGGTGAAAAGAGGATGGGTGTGGAATCAATTTTTCGTCTTGGAGGAGTACACCGGACTGGAGCCGCTTTACATTGGAAAGGTCGGTGCTGACTGAAAGCATGGCTACACACACACTCACACACAGTATATATATATTTATATACATATATGACAACATGAAGGTACAACCTGAGGAAATGCGAGGTGAACAACTTTTCAGCGTGACCTTTTCAGTCAGTGTTGCTGGTGTGAAGAGAAGCTCAGTGTAGGAGTTGCTAAGTTTCCAAACTTTCAACCAGAGCAGAGCAACAGATCTTCCAGAGAGCTCAGCAGCCTGCAGGAGGAGGGATGATCAGACGAGAGGCAAAGGGCGGCTTCAAAGGTATAAAAAAAAATCCAGATTTAATCCTGAGGTCTTCAGGCCCTCAGCAGTGCTGTCGTTGGAGCTTTGACATACCCCCGACCAAAGAAACAGGCAAATAACACGCTCAAAATAGAAACGGTGAGAGGATTATTGTCTGATCTGGTTTCATTTGACCTGAGATGGGATAAATAGGTAAAACGGGAAGTTTTAGCAGACTGAGTGAAACTTTGGGAAAGACTTACTGGCTGCAATGTAGAGGCTTTCATTGTTCATCCCACTTGGAACTACAAGGCTAAGTTCTAACCAGATAATGCTCTTACAATCGCACAATGCTTCGTCATAATCGTACAATGCTTCGTCATAATCATACAACGCTTCGTCATAATCGTACAACGCTTCGTCATAATCGTACAACGCTTCGTCATAATCACGCAATGATTCGTCATAATCGTACAATGCTTCGTCATAATCGTACAATGCTTGGTCATAATCACGCAATGATTCGTCATAATCACGCAATGATTCGTCATAATCGTACAACGCTTCGTCATAATCGTACAACGCTTCGTCATAATCGTACAATGCTTGGTCATAATCACGCAATGATTCGTCATAATCACGCAATGATTCGTTAAAATCATGCACCGCTGCTTTCTAACTATTTAGACTATTTCATTATCATGTAACACTTCGTTCTAACCGCGTAACGCTCCTCTCTAACCACACAACATTTTGTCATCACATAATGCTCCGTTTCAATCAGGCAACATTTTGTTATCTCGTAACTCTCTGTTCCAACCACACAATAGTTTTTTCTAACCATGTACCATTTCGTTATCACACAAGATAAACTGACCTAAACAAATTCAGCAATCCGTGTGTTTTTCTCCTACATAATACTTTCTATACTCACTTCTACTGTTTTTACATTGAATTACTTAACATTTTTAATAATGTTCTAAGATAAATACATTCTTAAAATAATCTTTGTATTTTAAACTGCACAGCCTAAATTTCTTTCGCTTTGAAAAAACTTCAACGCTGACACGGCTTTTATATGGGAATGAAAGAAACCTGCCAAATTTCTATTCTTGTTGAATTTCATTTGAAAATATTTTAGAAAATTATACATTTTTAAAGTCAATGGACAGAAACTCCAATGGTGTTTTACATTGATTGATTTACGTGCTAAACGCTTTTTAATTTACTTAGTCACTTTAACATTTTGTTGTTTAATTTGCTATACTGGTAAATTTTTTTATCTTGATCTGAGCTTTTTAATTTCGCTTACAGTGGTTTACCGAGTAACATTTCATGGATGATTACAGTGGTTCAAACAGGTCAGTCACCAACGGAGAGAATAGAAAACATGAAAAATATAAGGTATAGCCTCATCTTTTAACATATTTCACCTCGATTCAAAGCCCCTCTGAGCTGTTGTTCAAAGCCTTTAGGTTGGGAGATGAAGCAGGTAACTAATACCCTAAGTTTTCAAAGCCCTTGGAGGTATGAAGGGATTAGTGCAGGAGGTGAAGGAAAAGTTTCGGCCTAAGATGCATCAACATAAAGAAGTCTAAAAGCAACAACACAGTTTTGATTAAAAACTTCTGCCCGAGCCTGATGGGTTTGCAGGTGGAGTGCAGGTGAGCATGAGGTCCAGAAGCAGAAAGGGACGCTCCATTGTCTGCTGCACAGGAATGATAGGTGTTGCAAAGAGAGCTGGTGAAGCATCAGCGGCCTGACAACAAGGAGCTGTTTTACAACCCTGTCTGGGTCTCTTCTTTCAGAGGCCACAGATGATGAAAGGCCAGAGCCAGCGTCTTGAAAGCAGTGTGTTTTCAGATAGAGTGCTGAGCCTGTGTGCTCGCCTGTTGATTATATACAGCGCAGATACCAATGGAGGCATTGAATTTCACTCTGCCAACGTGATGGCAGTAAGTACTCGTCGTCATACAGAGAGGCCCTCTTAGTACAAAGTAAAGGCTGATTGCACATCAACAGGCTGGCATTTGCACTTAGAGGCCACAAAAGGCTGCTGATTGCACTGCTGGGTCCATAGCAACAAACAGGGAGCGAGCTGTGATTACAGGTCTGCTGCCTGTTAACAGATTAAAGTTATGCATGTGACCACACACCACCTCTCTGGTCTACAGTTAACTCATCTTCACATCCAAACTGGGCATGTACAGGACCTGTCAGTGTTGTCAACATAACGCCAAATCTTAAATGTACGCGTGATAATACAAAAGGAAAAGGGATGCAGTGAGTCGATACGATTTCTCAAAACTACGACAACTAGATAACAAGGTCGGGAAAAGGTTTTAATCAAAAAACTGAGGGATATGGAAGTAGGCCAGTTATGCTAGCTTGACTTTGGCAACCTTACCATGTAGATGTGCGGTGCAGTTCAGTTCGACCCACACTGCAACTCCAACAGCTCATCAGTAGAGCAGGTGTTTACATTTCTAACCTGCTAATGTGCTACCACATTGCTAATGTGCTGCTAATTAGCTACCACAGGCATAGCTAATCTAACACAGCAATTAATAATCGCAAAACAAACACCAAGCCTGAAAACATAAAACTATAACGGAGTGAATGTTCTGTTTTGTGTGTTTGTTTTTTGGTGTTGCATCCTGATACATTAGTGGCGTTGTAGTCAGTCAGTTGCTATGGCAACAAGCGTGAGTATAGCATAACTGACACAGAGAGCAAGAACAAATTAGAATACATATGGTTTGGAGTTGTTCAACGGTTTTTCTGCGTTATTTCCCCTTTGCTGTGGCAAACTGCACTAAATAATACGTACATCTCTGGGTTTCATTTTCATAAAGGAGTTCATGGAACACTTTACAGAAAAATATATTGGAGATACTTCAGAAGAATGAATTTCAAATAGCTTTAAGAATGTATTTGCAACAAAAACGATTATACCAAATGATTCTTCTTAATCCTATATGGCATGCTAAATGCCTAAAGCATGACATTATATCACCACCAGCCTAAACCAACGATACCAGGATGGATCAATGTTTTCCTGTTGTTTACACCCAGTTCTGACTCAGCCGCTGAACTGGTGAAGCTAAAATTGAGTCTTATTAGACCAGGCATCAATTGTTCTCCAATGTTGGGGAGGCTGTGTGAATTGTAGCCTCAGATTCCTGTTATTGGCTGACAGGTGTGATACCCAGTTTGGTTTTCTGCTCCGAGGCTCAGCCTGTTGTGTGTCCAGATTTGTTACTCAGCGCACCTTTCTAGTAAACAAGTGGATGTTTGAGCTCCTTTTTCTACTTTGTCATCTTGCACCAGTCTGCTCATTTTTCCTCTAACATCAACAAGACCTTTTCAACCACATAACTGAAGCCCACTGATTACTTTCTCTTTCTAGGACTACTTTTTGTAAAACAGAGATTTTTTTTTGTGCTAGAAAATATCAGTGGAGCAGCAGTTTCTGAAAGACCAGCATGTCAAAGTCACTGAAATCCAAGTTCTTCCCTGCTCTGATGCTCACTTTGAACTTCACTAAGTTATCGTCACCACAGCTAGAATCATGAATAAGTCTACCATCATGTGATTAGAAATTTCAATACTTTTGTTAACCAGCAGTGTTCACTGCTGGTAGGTGTAGCTTGTGTGAGGTATTGGGGTTAGGGTACAGAGTCAGGGTAGGGTTAGGTGTATGTGTCAAAGAATGAGAGCTAATCATTTTCTGAATGCATGAAAGTGAAAATGGCTGACAGTGGTGCCGGCTTCCTATCTCCTAAAACTGTTAATGAAGTGTCAGTTCTGGTATCAGATGAGTAACTAATTAAATTATACAACTAGAACTCCAGAAGGAAGCAGTTAAATGTCTTCAGTCTGTATTTTTATGTATTTTTATCCCTTAAAAGGACAGTTGAAGGTCATCTACATATGTTGTAAACTTTAAATTCAGTCATAAGCAGATGAAATTTAGGAACATACTGTAAGTGTTGATGCATAAATTAGCATAATCAACCAACTTCTTGATTTCTGTTCACACCTGTCATTAATCTGAGTTTATGCCACCTACTGGTTATTTATAGTTTCTGCTGTCTTGCCTGATGAGAGACCTTTATTAAACATGAAAACCTTCTATAACATTGTGGTATTTTTACAAGCGTTCTTTCTAAGTCAGCGTTTCTTTACTTGGATATTAGATTTCATACAACTTTCCCAGAAACTAACTTCATGTAGTTTGAATCTGAATTTATCTTCATGCAATCATCCAATCTGGTCCAGCACCAGCTTTAATTTGAAAGCTTTTATCAGCCAATACTGATAATGTGCTGATAATATTGTTAAGCCCACATTTCCACAAATAACTGCTGATTATTTTCTGTTTAAATCAGCTCATGTTTATCTCTGCAGGCATTTTCTTTCCTCCAATCGGTCTGCTCTTCAGGGATTGAGGCACATGTTAACTTGGACAGAGATCATAAGGCTGATTTGGCCTGGAAAGTTATTTGCTTGTCTTATCTTCATGTTTAGCAGAGCAAGGCAGCTTTATTGTTGTAAAACTGGGAGATGTGACCCATTTGAATGCCCTCAAAAAACACATCACCACCCAAAACACTGAGCTTGTGGCTGAATTTAGAAGCATTCACTGTTGGGATCAGATTGGTCATAAGAAGAGTTTCATTGTCTGAAAGTGTTGTTTTCCTGCAGCTCCACTCGGACATGGACAAAGGTGACGGCTCCATCAAGTACATCCTGACGGGCGAGGGGGCGGGAACCACCTTCACCATCGACGACAGCACCGGGGACATCCACGCCATCCAGAGGCTGGACAGGGAAGTGAAGTCGCAGTACGTTCTCCGGGCCCAGGCCCGAAACCGCCTCACTGACCGACCTCTGGAGCCTGAATCCGAGTTCATCGTCAAGATCCAGGACATCAACGACAACGAGCCGAAGTTCCTGGATGGTCCCTACCAGGCCACCGTTCCAGAAATGTCCAGAATAGGTCAGCAGAAGGGAACAATCAGGGCAGCTTGAGTTTTATCACCAACAAATATCCTCATCAAACTGTCTCTTCTTCCAATTTGCTCAGGAACGTCTGTGATCCAGCTCACTGCCACAGACGCCGACGACCCCACGTATGGAAACAGCGCTCGTGTCGTCTACAGTATCCTGGAGGGGCAGCCATACTTCTCTGTGGACGCAAAAACCGGTATGACCGCAGACATGCTGCAAACCTTCCTGACTGACTTTCAGCATCACGGAAGTTGTTTTTGGGAAGAGTTGTTTTTGCAGATGCTGGTTTACATACGTTACAAAGTTAGGAAAGTAGCTGTTCTACAAAGAAAAATAATTTCTCAATTTAAAACTTGAAATAATGGAAGAAATGTTTAGGATACACAATTTTATCTTAGGTATCTATTTAAAAAGCCAAACAGAAAACTTTTTGAACAACCCTGCCCAGACATGTTCCACCTACCAGATTAAAATTAGACATTCAATCTGTATCTCTACTCCTTGAAATGATTTGACAGTGATGATTTAAATCAAACTGTCCAATCAGACGGCAGATAATCAAGTAATTTCCTGCTCAACAGGTGCTTCATTTAAACAAACCTTACTTATTTCACCTCAACCTTCAATCCAAATTCAATTTAAACCAAGAAGTGAGCAATTATTCAGCCTGCCTCATTTTTATCTACACCACTGAGGAGAAGCTTAACTACTGATGCATATAAAACTACCTTCACACAGCATCCTTTGCTGAAACCAGATTTCTTTTTTTTTGCATGGTCGTTCATACTACTAATTAAATGTGGCCGCGGTCTATGACTCCAGACTGACTAGCAGAAGAATAGCGTATTTTTTCCAGGACTGCATGTGTCCTTTCTGTCTTGTAACCCAAAGCTGAGCTACATGGAGAACAAAGAAGACTGTTGTCACTTTGGAAATTCCTGCAGGTCATTCAGTGTCTGTTTGCCTCTTGGTGGAACAGTTTCCATCTCATCTTTTCATCCGTTTTGCAGAACTTTACAGTTTTTGTGATGTCCTTCTCGCCTCAAGTTTCCTTTTATTGGTGACCGTTTAAACTTTGTACATTTACAGTAAGGAGGAAATGTTTTGTACCCTTCTCCTGACTGATACTCCTGAATCAGTTTTTAGGGGGATTTAACAAAACGTGTGTCACCCTACAGGGAAAATCATATAACAATAACTTTTGCATTTAAATTTTTACAGATGTGTCAAATTTTTGGAGCCAGTGGTAAAGTAAAAACCTTCCTGTGGCTGCTGTTTTTTCCTCCTCTCTGTCACGTTCTGAGATGTGGCTGCAGTGATTTCACTGCTCGCTTTGTGCCCCCTGTGTAAACCAACCAGCTCAAAATGTGGGGAGCTCAGCATGGTTCCTGTTGTTGCTACGAAACTACCCAACGTGTTTCTTTTGTTGCTACATCTAAAAACTCACTCATGGCAGCTGACAAAGAAGACGTGTTAAGCTTAAAAGTGTGACTTTCCTGTTGATAATGAGGACAGAAGGCAGGCTGTAGTGTGGAAAGAGGCTTCCTGGAAAAAAAAAAACGCAGCTTATAATTGAAATCTAGTCTTTTAGACTTGTTTTTTTTTAACCAAGCTGTGTTGGTTTGATTTCAGTTATTTGGCTATTACTTTGTAGTCTTAGTTACTGCAGGATCAATCCTTCAGCCTCTGATCATTTTTATAAAACTATAGTTTTATCTGGAGTGAATCTTTCCAAATATAACACAGATTATAGTTTACAGAAAAATGCGGGTTTTATTTTCAGGTATCCACAGGTAGATCGCTTCAGAAGAAAACAAAAACAACATCTCTGTTTTTCAGTGACTCACCAAAAACTCTCAAAGGCTGGAAAAATAACTAGAAAACAGGAGGAAATTATATTAAGTTTAAGAATCAAACTCTAGACCCGCATTATACCTGCAGAGGAGATGATTGGAGGAAATCTGACCAAAACAAACAAGCGGTTGGAAAAATATCACAAAAGAAAAATAATAATAAAGTCTTTGGGCAGCAGCCTTGGATTGGTTATTAAAAACCCTTTAGAGAGGAATGCTTAGAGAAGCCGAAGCATCTCGAGTGGAAATAACAATTAACAGTGAGCTCAAGGCTGTACTGGTTTGCTGTGGTGACCAGTTTACCACCTTGGTGATACTGGTTGGATCCGCTTTTCCCAACAGACCTGCCTTGCTCTCAGGAACAGACAAGGTTCCTGCCTTTAACCGAGGCTCAGCTTATCATAAGAAAAAGTCTGCAAAATGAAGGCTGCAGCTGGAATCACGGCAAATCAAACAAGGAATGTTTTTGTCATGATTTATGAGCAAGTTTTCAAAATGTTGCCAAAAAGAGAAAAAAAAAAGTGAGTTTCTATTTACTGGTTTGGAGCGAATCAACCAGGAGATGCAGAGCGTAATTTCATAAAATATTGACACGATATTTTATGAAATTAAAAATATCGTTTAATTTCATATTTTATTAAATTAAACGATATTTTAATTTCATATTAAAATATCGTTGGCTGCAATAAGTAGAATGAAAAGTTTGCAAACAGGAAAACTGGCTCAGGAAAATGTAGAGTCCTCCCCTCCAGGCTGGAGCTTTGTTCTTTGAAATGATCCGAGTTTCACACTCTGGTGAGGGAAAGTTATCCGTTTTAGAACATATTCAGTAAATGTGTTTCCATCTCCCTTTTAGCACATTACTCCAGAAAAGCCAAAAACTACCTCCAGCTAGACTAAAAACATTTTCTGCTAAATTAAAGCTACAGTACGTAACTTTCATAAAAATATATCCTTTTTACAAATTAGCTAAAACCCTCACTTTGTTTTGACAGCAGAGTATAAGACCAATAATCTATATAGAAAAACTCCTCTGTCTTCTTCCAGTGCTCCCAGTATTAACTACAAACCTGCACAACTTGGTCAGAAATAACCAATCAAAGCTGGGAGGAGGGTTTTAGCACTGTCAATCACCACTGTGTATGTGCTACTCACCTCCTCCCCCTTTCTCTCAGCTTCTCCTGACTGTTATTAAACCTCAGGCTAATGAGCTAGTTAGTGTTGTGTGTGCAGAGAAGCTTTTTAGCACACCTTGCTTGTAAACGAGTAGATATTTCAGCTCTTTTGCACTACTTTCTGTCTACTTTCTGTTCTCCTCTGACATCAACACGGCACTTTTCATCCACACACTGGATATTTTCTCTCTTTAGGAGCACCAGTCCGTCTGGCTGCAACAACCATGCCAAGTTCAAAGTCTCTTAAATCCCTTTTCTTCTCCATTCTGATGCTCGCTTTGAACTTCAGCAGCTCTTCAACACTTCTAGATGCAAAAAGGCGTCGAGTTGCAGCCATTTCATTGGTAGAATTGCTCATGTATTTGACAATTATGTGATTGGATAAAGAAACTAAATGAATGCATACTGTTAAAATTAGGATATTTCTTTCTTTTGATTGTGACTCTCATAAAATCGATTAATCAAAGAGTGCAAAATTTATTTTAATCCCTGACAAAAATGAGTTTGAATTGATTAAATGTCAGAACCATCGAGCAAAGGAAACTAAAGCTCATGGGCTTTTATTGTAACCTTTATCGTGATAAACATCTAAAAAATTTTATTCAACATTGCCATGATAAATTCCTAATGATGTTTTTTTTTAAAAAAAAAAAAAAAAAACCATCTGGGTTGTCAGGATTGTTATTTTTACTATTTTCTCCACTATTTATGCAATGTGCATCAATAAATACCAATAAATTTGAAATTATGATTAAATGCAGTTCCTGTGTGCAGCTTAGTGATACAAATTGCACTTCTTTAAGTGACTGGTGTCCCGATGGTCCCAAAAGTACCACAAAATGTTGTGATAGAACCTAAAGTCCTTATCGCCCACCCATACTCCGGGATATAATGAACGTCCTCCTTTTTGACCCATCTGCCATTTGGGGTCAAAGTTCAGGTGTTATTTCAGCTTTTGACTTTGTTGGCATGGTTACGTAGCACAACAACTGTTCTAAATTAAAAACAAGTAAGAGCAAACATCCTTCCAGCTGCACAGCATCCAGAACCAGAGGGAACAATTATCCAAACATGCAATTCATGTTGTTGCCAAATTGAAAACAGTCGTGAATTTGGCAAACAAAGCTAATTCCTAAAATTGCGCAACTTCAGGAAACCCTCACACTGAGACATCTTGTTGAAAAACTAACTCTTCTTTTAACGACCTTCATGATTTAATGCTGGCATACAAGAACCTTTTAGTTTTCCTGTTTTATTTCATCCGACGGCTCCCCTGTCAATAAAACCTCAGCATGGCTCTTGAGCAATGAATCAGCTTCCTGGGTTCCACTGTAAGTGCTGCCTGTAAGGCTTTTACTGATGTCAACACAATATAAAACTCAAAACTGGACCAGAAAACATCATCAGCTGACCCAGACTTCTTGTTTTCTGCGTAGCTGTTGGTTTTTATGAAGACTACACTCTGGTGAAATAAGTGTGTCGAGTTGCAGGGTGAAGGCCAGCTACATGCACTGAACTGTTTCTACTGTAGAAGCTGAGAGACTTCACAAATACATCCCACACAGACAGCACAGATCCAAAGCATCCACAGCTATTTCAAGGTTACAACCATCAACTTTTTTATTATGGGTATAATCTCAGTTGCTCTGTGAAGACCTCAGGGGTTTTTTAAAGAACATTACAGAACAATTAGGAAACCACAGCACTGCAAAAAACTATGTTTTACCAAGTATTTTTGTCTAGTCTCTTGTGCAAATTTCTTAGTACACTTGAAATAAAACTAAATCAGCTTACAAGTAACTTTTCAGCAAACAATAGAAGCTTGTTTTAAATCAGTAATTTCTTAATATTGGTCAATAATTTGATCCACTGGCAGATAAATTCACTTTAACAAGAAATTGTTCACGTTATACACAAAATATTCTGCCAATGGACATAGTTCTTTTTCATCAGTTTTAAGGACTTACTGGCTGAAAACAAGCTCCTATTTCTTAATGACATGTTATCTATAAGTTAGTTGTTTTATTTAAAGTGTACCAAGATATTTGCACTAGAAACTTGGTTAGATTTTGTGTTTTTGCAGTGAAAGGAAAGGTTGGGGAGGAAATAACGGATTAATCAGAGTTAAGCAGAGAACCACAGTAACTCTGGCGTTAAACATGCAATAATCTGCTTTTAGAGGGAATCTAACACTGAAAACACCGTCCTCATGCTGAAACACAGTGGTGACAGAATCATGCTGTGGGAATGCGATTCTTCCCATAGGTCAGGGATGCTGGTCAGCTGATGGCGCTAAACTGTCAACCAGAGCTACAAAGTAGCATAGATCAAATGATATCAATGTTTCAGAATGGCCTAGTCAAAGATCAGAAAATAATTACACACTCTGGAGCAGCTCTCCTTCTCTGAGCTTTAATTGACCCCGTGACCTTTGGCTTCTGCTCCCAGGTGTGGTCCGGGTGTCCTTAACAGACATGGACCGAGAGACCAGGGAGAACTACACCATCCTGATCCAGGCTAAAGACATGGGCGGACAGCTGGGGGGGCTGGCGGGGACCACCACCGTCAACATCACGCTGAGCGACGTCAACGACAACCCGCCCGTGTTTGACCAGCGTAAGCAAAACACCGAGTGTGTTTACGATGCATCTTCACCACCATGACGCACACTTTATTATCTCCTCGAGTTTTTAACAGCTCATTTACTGTAAACAAATGGCTGCTGGCTGCTGCATGCACAGCCTGCAGCTTTGAATATCTGATGCTGCTGCAACAAACCTTTGTTTTTACAGAGAGATATGCTTCAATTGTCTTACAAAGTACAAAACAAAGCTCATTTTTGAATAATTTTATTTTACAGATATCGTGTTTAAAGGGGCAGTATTTAGTAAAATGTTATTTTTCCAGCTTTCCATCATGTTATAATGTTATCCCCTCATCAAAAACATTCCTGGAGTGTTTCTTTGATTCTTTCATTCATGTTTAAGAAATCCTATAATCTCCATGGCAACCATTCAGCTGTGCAAAACGCCTGGCTGGACCTAACTCCACCTTCGAGTCGCAGCTCCTCCCCCACTCAGCTCCTTCAGACTAGCCAGCAGCAATTAGCAAACACCTGGTGGAACTGCACATCTGCTGAGCTCATTATAGGAGTTACTTCTCAGTGAAACGCTGGTAAAAATGTGGTGAAAGGGTCAATAGAGGAGCCATGTTTGGATGACTTCCTGAAGCTGCAGTTCCAGAAAGGGCTGGAGTTTTTAAAGAGACAGAGGCCCAATTTCAAGCATTTACAATACAACGTCAAACTTTAAGTCTTATTTGATACATATAGAAAGCATTTTTATAACTAAAGGTAACAGTGATTGTGCTATAAAATGGAATTATATTCCTGGAAAATGCACAATACTGCCACTTTAAGGGAACATAATAACCTCTGTCTGGGAAGTGCTTCACTCCTTTCTGTTCAGACCCATTAGGAAATATTCATGGGATCCAGAACTACATAAAACACCTCAGTTTCAGCCCAGTTTTGTTCCTGGGATCACTCCTCAACTTATTCACATCATGATGGTTATATCATGATGTGAATAAGTTGTGGCACTTCGAAAGTGTTTTATAAATAGTTATTATTAATAACTTCAAAGTGTTGAACATTTTCAATAAGACAAAAACAGTACAAGTAAAACAAAAAAACAAGATCTGCAAATTGTTGACCAGAGTAGACTGAGCTTTAAAGAGATGCAAGCTAAAAATGAGCGATAATATAAACATGTAATTTACATCCCACTTACTCCAGCAGACCGTCAAAATAAAAGTATTCACCCAAGAAATGAGGGGAAAAAACAGAAAATAATGTTTTAACTTGATGATAAAAATGGTAAGAAGTTGTTAAAAAGTGCTTAAAATTGGAAGAAATTGGTGTTATCATGCCAAATACAGCAGAGTGTTAAACATAATCACTGCTTGCTTTTTACTCCACTCCAAGAAAATCACAAATTCTCCCTGAAGTGCAAAAAGCGGCGGTTCTTACCGCGCTGTTAGAGTTCACAAACCCCTCAGTTTGGATTTATTTAGCCGCTTTTCATCTAGAGAGAGAAATGGAGCGTGTGAGCGCAATAAAGTCAGATTTATTTTCCACCTATCTTAATCCAGATTAACAGACATCAAATGGCAACATGTCATCAGGAGAAATGACAATAATAAACTGTGTATCATCAGCATAGATGTGAACATTTATCTCAAGTTTTTTATCTAAAGAATAAAAAGAGAAGTATCTACGGCTGGATTCCCAACAACCCCTTTTAATCCAATTCCATTTTGTTGTCTAGAAAGTCCAGTTCGTTTGGGAAGGTGTGAATGCACAATTGGACTAAAACAGCAAAGTGAACTCTTTGAATGCACATTTGAACGCCAAGCTGACCAGAGACCCCTCCAAAATCAGGAAGCAGATTATGATGCAGGGAATTCTGGGTAAACACAACCAAAACAAACCCACAATTTTAGCGTTAGCAGGAGAAATGGCTTGTGGTCCTTTAACGAAGACTAAAGAGAAATCCTACAACCGTTAAAATGTCACGCTACTCTGCTTTTGTTTCTATTCTGTGAAGAAGGAAGTTGAGCTCAGTGTCTTCTTCAGAGGTTTTTGTATCATTTCCTTCATTAGTTCTTGGTGGAGCGCCCCCACAGGCAAGGAGAGGAACAGGTTTTTCAATTAGTTTGGTTTAATTGACAATGCAGTGTGAAAGAGAACAACACCAACTGAAAATGTAACAAACGTTGCAGCTTCGGTCGTTGAACCAAGCCTACCAGCCTATGCTGAGGGAAAACAACCTGATTCACTGCTAATGTTCTGAATAGATTGTGTTTTATTCTTCATCCAGTGATGCGTTTCCTTCCCCAAAAGCATCCAGGTGCTGAGTCCTTCAGTCCAGCTCCATGTTTGGCTCATGATAACTCCACATTAAAATCCAGGGCTGACTCTCTCTCTTTGGTCATGTTCAGATGGCTGACTGATGGCTTCAGTCCCCAAGAGAAAGAAAACTCACCACCCACTTCCACCTCCATCATAACCAATTAGCTCCGACCAATTAGCGCTGTCACTCAGTGTAGGTTTGATCAGCTGCCCGATCACACCACACTGGGCAGCTGCCACCTTTTCTTTGACGCCAAGCGGTAGATGAAGCCCTCGCCGGCCCACAAGGCAGCGTATCAGGACTTTATGGAGCCATTTATGTTTCTCTGATTTGGAGTCAAGCTGCAGTTCCGATACAAGGAAGGTATTTGGCTCCCTCTAGAGGACAAATGAGTGAACCGTGTCTGGTTTGCGTTGTCAGGGTTGTATCAGATGAGCGTGCCAGAGTCGGCCCCCGTGGGCTCGGTGGTGGGCCGGATCTGGGCCAAGGACAGGGACATTGGGGTCAACGCCGAGATGAAATACAGCATCATCGACGGAGACGGGAGGGACACGTTTGACATCAGCACCGACGCCACCAACCTGTTTGGCATCATCACCGTAAAAAAGGTAAACATTTCAGGGCAAATATTGATTGATTTCCTTCAAATAAATGCTGATGTTTTTTTACTTTGCTCATTTCTAAATCATATATAACCCTGATAGGTAACCATTGGTGCCACAATTTATTCCACATTTTACAAATGATTTTATATATATATAAAAATCCCTTCTCACCCTCCGCGGGTGGTCTCTTTCATCCTCTGAGCTCGGGTCCTCTACCAGAGGCCTGGGAGCTTGAGGGTTCTGCGCAGTATCTATATCTATATATCTATATCTATATATATATATATATTCAGTAAAATATCGATTCAAAAGTAAATTGTTGATTTTAGCTTCTCTGTTACAATTATTTTGCCTGTAAACCTCTTGGTTTGCATTGTTCTTGTTAGATGGTGTGTGTGTGTATATATATATATATATATATATATATATATATATAAATACATACACACACAATATTTTCTCTTTATAAACTATATTTGAAAATGTTAGTGGTGGCATTCAAAGAAAGGAGAAGGGTTAATAATATTAATGAAAATAAAAAGCATGACGGTATTATTTAATATATTATGGTTAATCTGAATAATTATAAACTATATATTGCTATGGTTTATAGCAATATATAGCATTTAAAGGTTTCTAATATTGTCTTTAATAATCGCAATAATTAATACAAATTATTTATTATAACATGAAATGAAGCATTTAAACAAGTTATTTTTCTGCAACTTAAACCAGTACAAATTTAAAAAATATACTCAACATGCCACAATTTAAATTTTGTTTTTTCTACATTTATATGTATTTTTCACTTTTTATTTAAATAATTAAGCTTTTAAAAAATATTAAATTGCAGCTTTTAGTTAGATATGTGTATCAGTGACAGATTAGGACAAATTAACAAAAATATTAATTGAAAAAAGAATGTAATTTATGCATATCATTAATTTATAAAAATGTGACAGGATTCACATAACATTAAATACAGCAATATAACATGAGTTTAACATGAAATATTATTAAACTATTTTCCAAAAAGTTAATATACACAAAGTTTTACATTTAAATAATAAAAATAAACATACTTGCTTTTAATAAAAGTAACATTTATTGACCCACCTTAGTGCTTACACCAATGTCTGCCTCATTTAGTTAGTGGCATGAAATGCGGCCATTTTTATTTCCATGTAAATCAAATAATCCAGATTATCTGCTTCTCTGTTCCAGCCGTTAAACTTTGAGAACAAGCCAAGTTACACCCTGAAGGTGGAGGGAGCCAACACCCACCTGGACCCGACCTTCCGGCACCGCGGCCCGTTCAAGGACGTCACCATCGTTCACGTGAGCGTGGAGGACGTGGACGAGCCGCCGCTGTTCGGCTCGCCGGCGTACTACATCGAGCTTCTGGAAGACGCCGAGATCGGGACGGTGGTGAAGACGGTGTCGGCGCGAGATCCCGACGCTGCCAACAACACAGTGAGGTGAGCAGGAGAAGGAAAAACACATTCACACTACACAGTTTGTTATTTTCTCCTTTTACAAATTCACAGTTTTTTATTGTGATTATTTCAGCCAGTAGTTTATTTCAGGCTGATTTACGTCAGTTTAAAAAAAAGTACAAAAGTTTTTTGGATTCATTCAGTTTTTCTTCAGATGATGTTCACAACAAATCAACATAAAAATAAGAAGAAAAAGTTGTTTTTCCAAAAAGAAAATCTTTAATTCTCTTATTTTTGCAAATACAAATAAAGAAAACACTCAAGGTGCATTCAAATGCAAACGTCAGGGGAAAAAAACAAGACAAAGCAGTTTCAAACTTATTGCAACTTATTTCTATTTAAAAACAGAAAAATATTAAAATGATCAAGTATTTTTTTAAGGTCAGAATTAAATATCTATATTTTAAGCAAATTAACCAGACTTCAAGTCTTCCCAGGGCTTAAATTATATGTAATGTTGCCTTGCACCACCAGAGGGCAGCATAATAACACACATTAAAGCTGATCACTGCTGAAGCCTCAGAAAGAAAAAGATACTGATCAATATGTGCTTCTACCTGATGAAATAACCAGTTTGAACCCTAACCAGTACACAGCATGACTTCTTGTGTTTTATATAAACAGATGTTGGTGTTCAGTTTCAACCGTTCATAAACTGATTAGGCAGAAATCTCTTACTTAGTTTAGTGATATGAAGGAATATTAGCTCCACTATAAAACTTCAGTTTCAAGATTAACAGAATTAAATTATTTATCATACATTTTTTCTTAAATCTGTCATTTTATGTCACTTACCCATTAACTGCCTGTCGTTTTAATGTATAGAGACGAAGAGGTAGCAATTTTTAACTATTGTTCATATACTAACATTTTTTATTCAAATGTAATTCACGGGCTTGTATTTTGTGCTATGTTGATTTAATATCTTTAAAAAAAAAACATTTTTATAATTTTCCAATGCTCTTAATGGAAAAAAATATCTAAAAATCTACTAATGAATGTTAAATTAGAGCCACATTAAAAAGTATGATTGTGTTTTGATCTGTGTGGATTATTTTAGTTTAAAACAATGCACTGATTATTTAATACATGCTTCGTATATTTTTGCTCTAAACTTTAGAAAATAAATATTAACAGTAATCTCCATCACTGATTGACAGGTCCATGATTTTTTTAAACAATGTTTTTGCAGCATTACACTAGTTTTATCATTTTTGAAGGTTTCAGACCAAATTAAAAAGTTTTCTTCTTTCATCATGGCTTCTTCATGTCAGTTTGCTGAAAAAAGGAAAAACTTTGACGTGATGGAACCTGTTAGATCAACAGATTTGAAACTTAGCCAACAAAACCTCAATCACAATCAAGCAGTTTGGTCAAGGTAGTCAACCTCTTTTTATCAGTTTCAGTTTATTTATTATTTATTTTAAATTAAACAGAATATAAAACACCCAACTGTGCTAAGTTCCAATACTTAACAGTGGTGCTGCGTGCTGGGACTGCGCTGACTGAACAAATCAAAGTTGCTTTTACATGTTTGACCAACCTTGTGAAGCTATTGGTGTATTTAAATGTGCTGTACCCCTGCAGAGTCATCAAACAAATTTGATTACAGACATAAATGTAGTGTGACTCAGTACAATTATGTCATTTTAAGTCAATTCAGCTGTTTTTCAGTATTGGATCGGTATCGAACGATACTAAACCTCAGATATCTGTATCGGTATCGGACGGGAAAAAGTGGATCTGTAGTATATACTTAAAAATCCTCAACAGGAAAGAGTTAGTGAAATTTTCCTTTGTAGAAATGATCTCACTTTGAGAATCTCTCATATTCAGTTGTCAGCATCCTGCTCCTTCCTCTGGGTATCTTGCTTTAGCTCGGCTCACTCAGAGGAGCTGTTGTTGGAAATCGGCCCACAGTGACAGAAGATGAGCCAAAGCAGCTCTCTGCAGGTTTGTGTTTTCCTGCCGCCTGTTTGGCACGAGGAGCAGATACTCTGATTAAGCCTCCGATCAGGAACGCCGTCTCCTCGCTGCGCCTGCAGGAGCTGCCAGACGCCTTATCTCCCCGCCGCACACACGCATGCACACGCAGCATCGGATACGAGCGCGCGGCGGCCCTCAGATAGGATTACAGCTCCACCAAAAAACACGCAGAAGTGCACTTTATGTTGATATCACTGCAAAAAACAAATCTTATCTAGTATTTTTCATCTAGTTTCTAGTAAAAATACCCCAGCACACTTGACATAGAACAAAACTCATAGATAACCTTTCAAAAAGATATAGGAACTTGTTTTAAGTCAATATTTCCTTAAGATCGATGAAAAATGACTAGTACCCAAAAACTGTATGTATTTTACTCAAGTAAAAAGTACATCAGAGTAAAAATACTCCTAACATTACATTTTTTCACAAAAGTAAATGTGAGTAAATGTAACTAGTTACGACCCAAAACAGGACAATATTAAGTGACTTTTTCTGCCAATGGAACAAGTACTTTTTCATCAATCTTGATGAGTTATCGACTTAAAACAAGCACTAGACCAAAAATTCTTGATAAGACGGTTAGTTTTGTTTGAAGTGTGATTTTTTGGTTTGCAGGTACTCCATCGACAGGAGCAGCGACCCCGAAAAATTCTTCTACATTGAAATCACTTCCGGGATGCTGATGACGGTGCGTTCGCTGGACAGAGAGGAGGTGGGATGGCACAACATCACAGTCCTGGCCATGGAGATGAGTGAGTAGAAAATAACCCAGATTAACTCCACCAACATCAGAATGTGACCCAATTTGTAGCAGAAACACTTCCTATAG
The DNA here is from genome assembly GCF_001443285.1 of Poecilia latipinna. NCBI lineage: Eukaryota > Metazoa > Chordata > Actinopteri > Cyprinodontiformes > Poeciliidae > Poecilia > Poecilia latipinna. Next base: position 56,587 of record NW_015115341.1, read on the forward strand.
ATCTAGAACAGTCTTTATCAAACTGTGGCCCCCTAGTGGTCTGCAAAGTACTGCATATAAATCACAGTTTATTTGTGTCCTAAAATGTTACTAATGCACACAACATGACTTCTTTTTTGATTTTCATGTGTTTGACATTATTGGAAAGCTTAGAATCTACACGTTCATGTTCATGGTTTTGTCATGCCAGTCACATTCACAAAAAACCACCACACTCCTCATTAAGATGAACAAAGAAGACAACAATAGGAGGTAGGGCAGTGCGGGGCAGATTCAAGTTAGGTGAGTGTCTGTTAAATGGGTTAAGTGGTCTTGAAAAAGTTTAAGACTGATCTAGAATAACTCCTGTTGCGCATCAGCAGACGCACCAAGTCACCTTCATCCTTCATCCATTGGCTTTGTTTGTCTGGAAGAGTCTTTGTTTGCTCGACGCACCTTAAAGGAGGCGGTAATGGAATCACCGGCTGATTAAATAAGTTCTCGTGTGACGGCTAATTGAAAATGAGACGTTGAGGGCAGCAGCAGGAAGACCTGGTGAGGCAGAGCGTGGCAGGAAGGAGGAAACAATGAAGAGGCAGAACGAGAATCAACAGGGAGAACAGAGGAAAGCCGATTGATTTAGAGGACAGACAAAATAAAGTTACACACTTCCTCCAGTTTTACTCTCGAGGATTCTGTCGCTTTTTGCTCACAATGCAATGTTGGAAAACTAGCTACAATGACCAGGATATGATTATTCAATAAGAATACTAAAGCACAAATATATGATGGATGGATGGACGGACGGATGGGTGCTATAAACTTTCATTTATATAACAGATCAAAAACTTTCTGTATGTTAATGTTAGATTTAGTTCTGGGCTTTGACTAGACCATTTTGACTGAGAATTCAGTGTGACTGAGCTTGAGCTAAGTGGGTGAAAATCCATCCCAAAAGCCTTCAAACTGTGATAAAAAGGTGTAAAATGTGAACAATGAAGCTTAAAAAAAGTTTAAAAGTACTGTTTCAAACCAATGTAAGATGCATTTTTAGTAAAAAGAAAAAAAATAATTGTATCAGCAGCAAAATAAAAAAATGACACCCAACTTGAATTTTTTCCTTTGAGAAAGCATCAGTAAATGAAAGAAATGTTGACATTTAAAGTGGGCGGAGCAATCCGACTCTGCAGGTCGGCACTATTAGACCCCGTGGAGCTTTGACCTCCAGAATCAAAGTCACATTGCTGACTGATCGATCGTGTGATGAAACCTGAGAAAGTAGTTACCGCCCTCTAATTGTATTTTTATAGCCCATTACACAGTTGGTTAAGGTATGCAAATTGCTGACTGTAATGAAGACTAATAGAATTGTGATGGGAGCGTGAGAAGCGGTAATGTGCTCCGGGTTGGCAGTAAATGAGGGGAAGATTAACCAAGTCCCACCGGGAGCTCAACGCCTCACAGCATCTTTGTGTCTTCTGCAGATAACCCCACGCAGATCGCCAGCGTGTCTGTGGCTGTGAGAGTGCTGGACGTCAACGACAACCCACCGTCGCTGTCGCATTACTTGGAGACGTTTGTGTGTGAAAATGCCAAAGCAGGACAGGTACAGAGACCAAAGTTACAAATCTAATGGTTTGGTTCATTCACACTTAGACAAGTGAGAGTTTTGTTGAACGGACGGCATCAATGGATGCAGTTTGAAAGGAAGCTTATCTCCACCAGCTGCTCAAAGGGCTTTTGGTGTTAAAGGATGACAGAAAATCTGAAAATATGACTTTGTAATTATGCGTTATTGGAAGATACTATTGATGACACCAGCTGTAGTCTTAAAAAAGACAAACAATAAAATAAAATCAATTTGTTTGCACTTTAGTGGATCGTAAACAAACTATGCAGTTCTGGTTACATTTAAGAGTAGATTAAAAAGAAATATTATCTAAAACGGTCCATAATAAGTAACTAGTAACTAATAGGCAGTAAGCAATAAATCAAATCATAAAACGAGCTCAATAATTTCCATTTGCATGATTTATCATTTTTCTCTTTTCTTCCTCTCTCTCTACCAAAGACTGGATGGTAAAAGTCTTCAGTCTGGTGCTTTTTTGAAGGAAAGTTTTGTTTACAGAGACTTCATAGTTCATTTTGTTTGTCTTTTGTTTATTTTGGAAATTTAAAATGTCTTCCAGTTCTTTTAGAATATGCTGCCGTTGCTATTATATTACTGGAGTATGTTCTGTTATTCCATAATCACCAGTGAAATCCGGTGAAACTGCGGTTCAGAGCAGTAACCACACCTGTCGCTGTGTTCCAGCTGATCCAGACCGTGACGGCGGTGGATCCAGACGAACCTCTGGGGGGCCAACGCTTCTACTACAGCTTGGCTCCGGAGGCCGCCAACAACCCCAACTTCACGCTGCGAGACAACCAAGGTAGATGATCTGAAACACTGAGCGTGGCGGCGTTAGCTGCATGGAGCCGATCCCAACTGTCCCTGTCAGTACAGGACAAACGAAGCTCCACATGGAGCAGCAGCTCAGTCAGCTCTGCCTGAACTCCCTACTGTCTGCTGCACTAACTGCAAAAAACTAAATCTTATCAGGTAGTTTTGGTCCAGTTTCTAGTGCAAATATCTTAGTTCACTTGAAATAAGACAAAAACTAATTTAAAAGTAACTTTTCAGCATGATGGAAGTTTGTTTTGAGTAAATAATTTCTACATTTTCATGAAAAAGAACTAATTAACTGGAAAATATCTTAGTATGCTATAAATAAGACAAAACTAACTTATAACTAACTTTTCATCAGGTACAGGAACTTGTTTTAAATAAATAATTCTTTAATATTGCTAAAAAAAAAAAAAAAAGTTAGTTCCACTGGCAGATTATTTCACTTATAACGAAATTTTTTCCATGTCCCTACAAGAAATAAATTGCATGATAAATAAAAATGAACCTGATCATTCTCATCATAATGATTAATATTTTTAGAACAGCAATTTTATCTACAGATATAATCAATTTCATTATTTCATTGATTATGTGTTTATTTCTGTTTTTAATTATTGTAACTGGTCGTCTTGTTTGTTTTTCTTTTTTTTAATAGTCCCCGTGTTTAAGCGTTATTAGTTCAGGTTTATTGATCTTTGAAGGGCAAACTCGCATTATTGTGCTATTACTACCATTTTATTACTTAAAAATAGTCTCAAAACATTATTGTTGTAATTTCTTTGCCAATTTATCGTCCAGCAAAATTTGTTATCGTTTCAACATACTCCACATCTTGCTAAAAAGTTACTTGTAAGTTTGTTTTGTCTTATTTCAAGTGCACTAGAAGCTACACAAAATACTTTGTAAAGATTATGTGTTTTTGTATTAAACTTACCCAAAATCAGTGTGAAATTAGTTTCATAGATTCAATTTATACCATAATAAAGTCCCAAAAACTAATATATGATTTAATCTCCTCCTTAATCAGCTGCAGTATGAGCATCTTATCAGTGTCGGCAGTCCTAATAGCTCTGGATGCAGTAGGTGCATCTACTGGATGGAAGTCAGGCGCTTAAACCTCCAGAGCTGTAACGTCCCTGAACAACCATCTGGGACTAATTACTATGAAACTGCAGATACTTCATCCCCACAGACTCTAGGGCTGCAACTAACGATTATTTTAGTAATCAATTAATCAGATGAAAAACTGCCACATTCTGCAGATTTTTCATTTCCCATCTAAGCCTATTTTTAAACAATATTAGAGATAAATTAAAAGTGGCACATAAATAAACAACTCTATTTTTTAAATAAGAAAACACACTTTAGGCAGTAAAATGTTTGCTAAAGCTTAAAAAAATACTTGAGAAAAGTTCAGCCTTTGCTTGAATTAACAATACAGTGTAGAGCTGATTTGTTATTTTATATCTATTAACTGATTAATTACTGATAAACCATAATAAATGAAACATTGACCAACAGTCTGATGTGTAACTTGATCAAATGTAATGTTTACTGGCTTTGTATTTTTTATCAATCAATTAAGTTTATTTGAATAACACATTTGAGCAACAAGGCGGTTCAAGGTTCTGAAAACAGAAAATTACAAAGTGATAAAGAAAACAGTCAACAATTGAACAAACGTTACATTTTGATAAGTGCCATCACTCAAATTCATGCACATCAAATATGTTGGTCAATAATTCATTTATTATGGTTTCTATGACGTAAAGTTCTTTAAACTGCTTTGTTGCTGAAATGTGCTATACAAATAAAGTTAATTGAAAGCAAAAGTTGCTTAATAGATTTTTTATTTTTTTTACATAATTTGAACCTGGTGAAGCTCAATCTGAATCTGCCAGAACTGTTTCAGATATCTTTTATCTGAAACATATTTTCAGATAAAAAGGTTTATTTTATCTTAAATGCACACTGTATGTATTAATTGCAGTTTTGGTTCAATGGTTGCTTTAATTGTTTTGTTCTTCCAGCACATGGGCTTTTTTTTGAGTCTTGTCAACGATGATTTCAATAATTGATTAATCACGATTAGTCGTTTCATCCCAAACAGATTCACAGTGACTCTTGAGTTTCTTATGCTACATTACTGTGCAGAAATTATTATCCAGCTCTAAAAACCTCAGAAGGTCTCCAGTAAGAAGAGATCTATTGATAACGATGGCTTTATAAATGTCGACTGAATGCTGGACTAAGACTTTCACCTTCCCTACAGTCAGGGCTGAACCTTATCTCTGCTGTCTGCAGACAACACGGCGTGGATCCTGACGCGCCGCGGCGGCTGGTCCCAGCAGGATCAGACCGTCTTCTACCTGCCCATCTTCGTGTCCGATGGCGAGCAGCCGATGCAGACCAGCACCAGCACTCTGACCATCCGAGTGTGCAGCTGCGACCAGGAGGGAAACGTCATGTCGTGCAACGCCGAGGCCTACAGCCTGCCTGCCAGCCTCAGCAAAGGAGCGCTCATTGCTATTCTGGCCTGCATCTTCGTCCTGCTGGGTGAGTGAGCAGCCGGCGCTGCTACTTGTGCAGAACAAGTTGTTTCTTGTGGTTTTCTTTGAACAAAGCCACCAGTGGCTCCTTGAACCTTCTTCAATGGCTCTTAATAATTTAGCGAAATATTAAAAGGAACCAGTTTCACATTTATATACAGATATTAACGTTGAGCAATTAATTGATTTCAACGATTATTCAAATTTTTGAAGATTTAATTTGAAAAAATCCAGATTTTCCAAAAATTAAATCTTTAAACACCAAAAATTTGATTAATTTGAATATTTCCCATCGTACTACAGTAGATTTTTGTTTTCTAAGGGATGATAGCTGTAATTCCAGTATAATGTGGTTGTACAAGTGTAAAAAAATAAAAGAAAATTCATACAAGTACAAAAATGTAAAAATTGTACATAAATATTCTAGTAAGGTTTTGTACTGACCTCCACATTTTTTTTTCTTTTCACCAGTGATGATTCTCCTCATGCTTTCCCTGCGGACACATCGTAAAAAGCCCTACCTCTGCGACGAGGAGGAGAATGTGCACGAGAACATCGTACGCTACGACGACGAAGGCGGCGGTGAGGAGGACACCGAGGCCTTCGACATCGCCGCCATGTGGAACCCCAGGGAAGTGCACCACCCTCTAGGCAAGATACGGCAGGACATGATGCCGGAGATCGAGAGCCTGTCACGCTACGTCCCTCAGCCGTGCGTGATCGGCGTGGGCAGTGGCGAGGACAGCAACGTCCACGGCTATGTGCTGGCGAAGCTCCTGGAGGCTGACCTGGACCCGTGCGCGCCGCCGTACGACTCCCTGCAGACGTACGCGTACGAAGGCGAAGGCTCGGTGGCCGAGTCGCTCAGCTCGCTGCAGTCGGGAACGTCGAACGGCGACCATGAGTACGACTACCTGAACGACTGGGGGCCACGCTTTAAAAAGCTGGCAGAGATGTATGGAGTGCTGGAGACAAACACGCCTCCCATGTGGTAGAAGAAGAAAGGCAAAACACAAATGAGAAGACAACGCTGGGACGCCCGTATTCTACATCCGAAGGCTGGATTATCAGCAGCCTTGAAGGCCTTCACGCCTGCAGAGGCAGTCTGAGCCGGGTTTAAATCTTCTTCAAAGATGGGCTGGATTTTTGGGCCTCATGGGGCCCGGTAGAGGAACAGCTTCAAAGCACATGTTAACCCCCTCCTCGGGTCTGAAACACCCAGAGACAGAGCCTCTTTGGTTCAAAGTGTTTGAGCTGGAGATGAAAACTCCCTGCACCACAGAGATGTTTTCTTCTGAGAGAAAGTCAGTGTTTTGATGTGTTTTTGGTCCTAATTTACTCCTTTGTTTAAACTTTTGTATTTATGTTTTAATTTATTTGGGTTCTTCAACTAGCACTGTGCGTAAACTTTTAAAAACATCACATATGTTGTGACAGTAGACACCTTCGGGGTTTGCTAGAAAGGAGATTTCAATGCTTCTAAAAGTCACACCCATTGGTATAAATTACTGGATTGGACATTACGTCACTATCATGTGTCAGTGAAATTTGAAGTCCTGAAAAATTATGCCGTGCCATCATCCCCCTACTACTACTTCATGTTGTCTTCTTTGTCGTCTCTGCCAGTAGTAACATCCGGTTGTTGATTATGCGATTCCTGTGATGCAAAAAAAAAAAGTGTTTCCATTGCAGTTTTGTGAAATAAACTAATTTCAATACAGTCTAAAAAATTAACTTGATGCTAGCGCCAAAACCTTTTAATAATAAAAAGTTTATTTTTCTGAAATTTCCATGTTTCCATTAAGCAAATTTGTCTTTGTAATTTGAACAGTTATGTGAAACGCATCTGGTACGGGTTGTAGACATGACACAAGGCACAGAAACGGCATCACTACCTACAGAGGCTAATAGGTGATGTCCAGTCCAGTGATGTATATCAATGGTACGCTGTATTCTAATAGGGGTCTTCGATGTGTTTATTGTGATGTCTGTCATTTTTCACCCCTTTGTATTACGATTCCCAAACAGTTTTCTTGAAAGCATAAAGAAGTTGCCATGAGGCAGGGTGGAGGTTTATCTCGACAGAAATCTGAACGAGCACACGACCAAGTCGCCTTTCGTTTCCGATCCCACCGCCGTGCCAAACGGAGTCCGACAGCGGAGAGGCTCCAACCGTCACGTTGCTTTTCTCCAACCATTTGGGCTGCAGGGACACTGGTCAACCTGCAATAAGTGCCAAATGTATAAAGAACAAAAAGACTTTTAAGAAAAAAAAAAGAATCCAAGAGAGACGGAAACACCAAAATATGAAATAAGGATTTTAGAAACTGAGAAAGATGTAAAAAGTGCTTTTTCATTATTGAATTGGGCAGATTTACTTGAATTCAATACGGTGAGTCATACTGCACTAAGTGGTATGTGAATGTAGATATTTTTTGTATTCTTGTTAATAAAAGCTTTTTTAAAAAATGTTTGCTGTTGAACGATAATTAAGCCAAAGTTTACAGTGAGCACCTCCATAAAAACACAATACCAAGAGAAATGACATCAGCAGTGGTGTTATGGGGCAATTGAACGATTTGAAGTTCAAAATTTACCCAGTCCAAAAATACTTTAATTATACAATCAAAGAGGTATGAATTATTATTCCCTGAAAAGCTCTTGACTTATGGTTAGCACTCTTTGGCCTTGCTGTGAATGAGCGGTCTGCACAAAATGGAGTGGCATCAGATTTTAGCGGTTGTAGGATTTCTCTTTTGTTGTTGGTAAAAGACCATGAGATATTTCTCCCCTTAGTGCTAGACTCTTACATATGTTTTGGTTACATCTACCCAGAATTCCCAGCGTTGTAGTCCACTTCCTGCTTTAGGAATGATCTCCAGTCTGCTTGGTGTTCACATAGGCATCCAAACTGCACTTCAGCCGAATCTAAACCTATGTTCGTAGGCAGATCAGAGATTGCTTTTTTGGTTGATTATGCATTCAGACCTCCCCAAACAAACCAGACTTTACCAAATGCACTGGAGTTGGATCAAAGCGGACCAAACAGGGCCTGTGTGAATGCCTATTAGGGTTAAGAGGTAAACAAAAACTTGGTTGGTTTTGTACTAGTCAAGAGATGCTGAGAACATTCAGAGTAGGTCTGATCTTTAAACGTCTGACATGAAAACAGTGTTACCGTTTAGGAGATTTTAAAATGCTTCATTTTGTAGAAAATTTCTGCTGAATTTTAATGTAATTTGCTTGTTTTTGCTACTGTACCCCAATGACAATATGTGGAAAAGAAAGTTGAAATGTTTTATATTCTTTGAATGTCATTTTGTAGTTTCCGAAACTGTCAAAGACGAGGAGGAGGATCTGCACTCACTTCTACTGCATTCTCATCTCTTCAGCATACATCTCTTGTCATTTTTCAGCACATACAGCTCACATCCCAGAGCCTCTTTCCTCCTCACTGCCCTTCTCTGCGCCATCCAGCAGTATAAATTAATCCCTTACATCCAGACGCAACACCACGGCATCCTCTCCTTCACATTTGCCCCGCTGTCGACTTCTTCCACGGCCATTTCCAGGAAAGAGCTTTGCCACCGAAAGGCTCTGTGGGGCTAATTTTGTCTTAAGCTCCACTGCTCTCCCTAACAGACAATGGAGCTCAAACGCTTCAAGATAATAAGAAGCCTTGCAGCTCTAATCCTACTGAGGGTAAACCGCGTCAAACCCACTGAATCATCCCCTAATGCTGAATAGAAAAACACTTCGCTCTGCTGGAAATTAGGGGGCGGAAAGAAAACCCCCAGGCTCTGGAGAGAAGAGCAGGTCAAGCCAATCTGACACATGAAGAGTGAAACGTATATTTGTAGACATTTTTCCTCCAAATATTCTCTTCCTCCTAGCAAACACAGTATATTAGTTCACACATCTCACAGAAACTGTCAACCCTGCCGGTGGAGGGTTGATGATTTGAGCTGATTATGTATTCATAGGACAATGGCACCTTGTGGCGTTTTCTCACCAGTAGATTTGGTTCGATTGGGGACCAAACTTACAGTTTGTTACATTTTCAGCTGCTGCGGTTCTCTTTCATGCCACACTGAGTCAAACCAACCAAACTAATTGAAAAAGCTGTTCCTCTCCTTGCCTCTGTGGGGCGCTGCACCAAGAACCACTCAAGAAAACAACACAAAAAGCTCTGAAGATGACACTGAGCGCAACTTCCTTCTTCACGAAATGTAAACAAAACTGGACTGGCGTCAGATTTTAGTGGTTGGAGGATTTCACTTTTGTCTTCCCCCGCTAGCGCTAAACTAGCATGTTTGTTTTGGTTGTATTCTTCCAAAATGCCAGACTTTATTAGTGACTTCATATAGGCATTAATATTCTGTACATAGGATTAGTTGATTAATTAAATATACATGTAATTTTTTTTCTTGGTTTGTTTGATTTTTGTTTCTTTGGTTTTTGTTTTTTTCCCATAAATAATGCTAGTGGAAGCTTAAAATATAGTCAGACACATTTTTATTTCTTATTTCAGTTGTCAATCCTCACTAAAAAATTTAAACATTAACTAACCCTGACATATATATACA
>NW_015115341.1:69909-75320 GCF_001443285.1 Poecilia latipinna
GTCTGAGGAGGCTTTAAGGGGCGAGAAGTCCTGATAAAGTGCTTCAGAGGTCAGCCGCCATCGCCGGGTGAAGGGCAGGGCGGAGGATTCGCCTCAGGGTACGCCATCAAACAGGAGGATGAAGAGCAGGAGCTGTCATCATCGGTCTGGGATTACAGGATTTCACAGGGGAGCTGCCAGCAGACGTCATTCTGGATCCTCCAAGCACTTCACAGGAAACCAGCAGCTACATGAAGCTGCTCTCTAAGATAAATCTTTATCTTCTGATTCACCTCATTCAGAAAGTGGAGTTTTACCAATTATTAATTCCAGTGTGAATCCAAATTGATCGGTAAAACAATGATCTTCAGAAAATTCAATCTCAAAGTTGGGACACAACTGGGTCTGCTCAGATAACAAATTTGCTGGATGACAAATTGTCGCAGAAACTTCTGCAAGAACACATTTTTAGAGATCAATAAATTTTAAACTGTAATGAATCTTTAATTTTCTGAGTTTAACTTTTGGAACTGAAAACTTTCCATGTTTTTTTTCTAGAAAATTTTCTGATATTAATCTAAAAATTTCAGATTTCTTTGACAGAAATATACTCCTTTTTTCTACCTAAAGTAACAATAATATCCCGTTTCACATATGACATTTTCTGGCAAAATGACTTTTTTTTTTAATAGACTAACACCGACTCTGAATGTCCTGATTTATTTCATGTTGCCTCTCTGAGTAGATTTAGGCATGATTTAGTTTCAAAAACTCCAAAGCAACAAATATTTGTCTTCAAAAGGATAAACTGAAACATGTGAAAGAAATTAAATATTGTTAAATGACCTTTTTTTTTTTTTTTTTTTTTTTAGAAATCTAGTGTAAAAAGCTAAAATAATATTTTTTTCCACAATCTATTTTGTCTTCCCCATTCTTCTCAACAACTGATCTAAATGTTATGCTTTTCCAGCTTTCCTAAGACCTACAGAGACAGAGCAGCAGTTGTAACAGCTGGATAAACCTGCAGGTCTTTCTGATGGATAAGTCCATCCACTGAAGTCCGGATAAAGCCGGATTTGGGGTCAGAAATTGCTCATCTAAACAGAGAGCTGCATGACACCTGTTCTGAGAATTACACATTTTTGTTGTGAGCGTAGCCTCCTTTAATCTGTCACGCCACCCATCCAGCCTCCATGGTGCATTTATTAAGGCGGAGAGGCGTAAACAGATCGATGGCTCTCTGGGAGGCAGACATCCAGGCTCGGATGCTAGCAGTAGCAGCTGCTACACAAATATGAATCAGGTGTTACTGACACTGCTGAGATACTGTAGCACCAGTAGGAATGGTTTACATCATGAGCCACATGATTCAGCTCAAGGGTCTACTAATGACAAAAGGTGCAGAAAAAAATAATATATTCCTTGGAGAATCGCAATTCCTAATCCTGGGAATTTTCAATTTTAATATAAATTCACTTTGGTTATTACAGGAAAGTCAGAATTTTTTTAAAGGTAAAGTTTTGGAGATTTATAAAACATAAATGTGCCAAGACTGGGTCTGTCACAATAAATTTATCTGGATGATGAATTGTCCCAGAAGTCACTGCTATAAATAATAATGTTTTGATAAAATAAACTTTAACTTCTATAGACAATTACATTTTTACGCAAGTAAATGTGATTAAATTAAGGCTCCTATAATATCAGTGGGTGCAAAGACTTTTTGGAGAACAAAAATAATAGCTAGCTAACATATTCTAAATGTTACAAACTTGCATTTTTCATGCTAATGTAATATTTAGCCAGTTGGACAGAGTCTCATGGCAGCAGATGTTCACACCAGACACTAATGACGTTACCCAGACTGCTAAAGGTCACAGAGTGATGGAAGCAGAGATGACAAACGGAGAAAAGAGGAAAATAGGCAGCTAATGTCACCAATGCAAGATTTCCTGACACTGACATTTATTCTATTAGCCGCTTGGCTGATGGAAAAAAAATAAAAAAGTAAGGAAAACCTGCTTCCAACAGTGCCAGGTACCATGATGAAATTCAAAGTCCAGACAAGCGACAATGCTAATAGCTGCAAAAATGTGAAGTTTCCACAATAGTTTTGGAAAACAACAAGTGAAAACAACTTGGAAAAGAAACATCATCAAACAGAGGGACTGCAAAGGGTTAACATACAGACATGTTGACACATCCAGAAATTTTGCGCATGTGTAGAAAGCAGCAGGATGAAAAGACAATTTCTTTACAATCTCGTTAAAATAAAGCCTGGAGATGTATGCATTATTAATTTACGAAGCGTACAGCGTAGATGAACCATGACTTCGAGACCAACAAAAAGAAAGCACATTGACTCTCTTGACCATGTTCAAGAGAAAGATAAAAACAAAATGGCAGTCAGGATCGCCCGTATGAGACAGATAATGAATATTATCATTCTAAGAATGTGGACAAGCTGCCTCTGATCTCATACAATGAAATAGTTCACTACTTAGTGAACATGAAGCGTGTGTAGCTTCAGGGCCTGAAATCCACTGACACATATAATCAACATTTAAACAGCTTTGTAAAGGATGTACAAACTCTTTGTGTGAATAACAAGGTTCTGACGGGCATAGTAAGTACATGTACTAACATCGCTACATGTCCGTCTTAGCTAGCAGATAAAAGCTACATCAGCTAAGCTAATTTTGCGAGTTCAGAAGTGAAACAGTAAATATTTACTTGTCTTAGTATTACACAGATGTGGGTAGAGTACTCAAAAATTGTAATCAAAGAATAGTTATAATGAACTTAAATTGTTTTTAAGTTAGACAGGAATGAGGCAAGAGTCAGTTCTAAGCTTGTGGCTTGTTTATTGTTGTCATAGCAACTGCCAAGATAGTTAGCTACGGCACCTACCAAGATGGCTGTCACCAACAAAGTTCCCAGAATTGTGACGTCACATGACAACTATATATGACTAGCAAAGCACTTAAATCCTTTTTCTTGTAAATATCATACGTACATTTAAGATTTAGCATGTTATGATGACAAGTTGACAGCTAAAACTAATAGTTCTAAACAGCGAGAAATTTGTCCATATATTTCCACAGATAGCATCTGCATGTTCAGGTCCAAACACCCAAACTGGGTCAATAATATTTGACAGATCTCTGGGAAATTCTCACCTGCTGTAATAGGGAAAGATTTACTTTTAAAGAATCCAAGGCATCACCTGTAAAAGGTGAGAAAACCGGAGCCGAGTAAATGTTGGTGGGACAGTTGTAGCGCTCATCTGATGACTTTGATGGAAGGGGATTTAGTGGAAACGGCTGGCCCAGCGTTTTTACCACATCTGATGGATTAGACGAGTCGGAGCAAAGGCTGTGTGCGGGAAAGCAGCGCGTTTCTCACAGAGCCAGTCTCACTCAACGCTTCATTTCAACAGGGGGTGAAGGAAACAAGTGTGGAGTGTGTATCTGAGGATGGAGGGATGCAGGTGTATGTTTGTGTGTGTTAGTGCATAATTCTGCTTGTCTGCTTTTATGATTGTGAGCATAAGATATGCAGCGCCTGCAGAAAACGGCTTGCAGACTTGTGTGATGATAGCATAATAAAGGTTTCTACAGTCGATATTCCAGTGTGGGCCAATCATTTGTCTGCGGCCACGCATCGCTAGGAACCATTGCAATCAATATGGGCGTAGATAAATTGGGAGAGCAGGGGAAAAACATCGCCTAACTCTTCAAAAATCTAAGGGATACTAAGAATAAGAGTGCTTTGCATCTCCACTAGATTGCTTCTTTAAGTTGTTTAAAGCACTTTATGCTAAAACAATATGTGTGATGGTAAAAATAAAATATTTCCTGGTATAAAAAACATTTATTAATTTCTACCCGATTCTGTTACAGCTGCATTAAGTCTGCTTGTGTCACAGCTGGCAGTCAAAAAATCTGATCTGATTTAGGCTAAACTTGATAGACAGCAAAACATTTTTCATTGAGATCTGAGACTTGATACTGTTCCCAGCTCCAATTTGTGGAGGAAAATGTAGTTGGACGGATAACATCTGAAAATAAATCCATACATGTTGTATATGGAATTTGTTAGAAACTAAAAAAAGGGATTTGAAACTGAAGTAAGCCTTTTTCAGTTTCAAAATTCTGGCTCTTTTTTGTGGCATTGGACCTCAGAAGATGGGGGTTGTGAAACCATGACTGACAACAACACAGGCCCCTGTTGCTCTCAGGAACCACGTGAACTGGAAATGTCTTTAGATCATCACTCATATTATACATTGATTTAATTGGTTTTGAAAAACAACTTGTCTCAATGATAAAAGCAAATTATCTCAGCAGGACACTAGGTCTCAATGGAAGTTAAAAACAAAAAAATTCTAAATCCAAAACTAAAACAAAAATCTCAAAATTGTTTTTCCAGTTTCTAATCTTTTTCTCAGCTTGAAAATTATTATTCAATTTGATTTATTTTATTCTTTTTAAATGCAATTTTTAATTTTTTTCACCAAACTTGATGACCCCAATTTAACTCCATATATTTAAAATGAAGAGCATACAATATGTTAGTACTCAAAACAAGTGCAGTAAAACCAGTCCAAAAATATTGAGGGTTAAAAATCGGTCGACTCACCACTGCAGTTGAAATTTCTCCACATCCAGTCCGTGGGTCTTCAGAAAAGGTTCACTGCATTTTTGTTTCTGTAGTTTAAATTTAAGCCTTGTGTCTGAGAGTGGCGTCCTGGGTAAAGTGGGCAGGCGTCCCATGGTCAGAAACGAACAGACCGTTCTGAGCTCGTTTACCACCCCGATCCATTTACAGCGTTTCTTTTCCCTTTTAGCTGCCAAATAATCCCACAAGTGTTCAAAAGCATACAGAAACTACACACAACTGTCCATTCCTCCTGCTGCTAACCTGAAATTAGCTAGCAACTTAAACCATGACTGGACTCAATAAGTTCGGCTGGAGGATGTCCACTTTAAATACTGTCATTGTTTTTAATAAATAATTGCCCAAAATGTCCGACCGTGGTATCCCCACAACGATATTTAATCTAAATGTTGATATTTTCAACATTCCTGGAAGCTACTGAACATGAGTTAGCTTCTCCGCCCCAACCGCTAATGGAAAGTTCCAGAATTCTCTGGAGCGGCAGGAAACGCCCATTGGCTGAAACTCGAGCTGTGATTGGCTGATCGAACTTCCTGTTGTTTAAATTACTTTACAATTCCAGCTACCAAAATCACTTCTCCGAGTTTTTGTAAGGAATAGAATTGGGTCAAATGAAAAAAAAAGAAAAAACAACATAAAACATCTGATAGGATTCCAACTTATTGTGACTTGTTATACACTGTAAAAAAAAAACTGTAAAAAAACTGGTAAATGTACCGTAGAAATTTGAAGGAAGTTTTCCGTTTTTTAGT
>NW_015115342.1:0-4992 GCF_001443285.1 Poecilia latipinna
AGGAGGGAGGATGGCACATGTGTGCAAAGACATAAGCCGGCAGGAGGTGGTGACGTAAAGGAGTGTATCTGTAAGTATGAGAAGTGCATACAAAGTTTGTCCATGAGTTTGAACAGCTTGCTCAGTTCGTGCTTAAGATGTTATAGTCAAAGCAAGTTCTTGAGTCCAGCCATGCGATTCCATGGATGTCAGTTGGAAGGTGAGAGAAGATAGGGTAGAGCAGCTTGTCAACATATCTTCAAGGAGATTTGGCCTCCCAGAGGCAGACACAGGGGCGCCAATTGAGATTAGAATAATTCTTTTGTACGGGCAGGTATAATATTTTTTTCAAACTGCCCTAAAGTATCCCGGTGCATCTCAGAATCTAATTATCCAGATTAGTATGGCCTTTCCTGACGGTCTGAAGTGGCAGCTTCTCCAAGTTGGTTTCCTGCAGCCTGCCTGCGAATCTCAGCAAGAATCGCATCCAGTTTGCGGCTCTGGTCCCACAGTGCCTGAGTCTGAGTGTTCACCACACGGCCAATTCCTTCGCATTGGTCTGGCAGCTTGACAAGGGCCGAAACAGCTTCCGACGTCTTCCGAATTTGTCGATAAGCCAGGTATCCGCCAGCTCCAATCAGCAGAAATCCTGTTATCAGAAATCCAAGTAGGTACAGGTCCTCCATGTCTTCTGGGTACAACGTGGACAAAGGTTTTTGTAGACATCCCATGAAGTGACCTTCCATGGGCAGGGAGGGAGCAGAGGAAAAAGGCGTCCGCCTTCGCTGAGAGCAAGAGAGAGTGATGAGACAAAACTAACTCACAAGTAACTTTTCAGCAAGAAACAGGAGTTTGTCTCACATCAGCAATTCTCTAATATCGAGAAAGAAGTTCTAACTGGCAGATTCTCATTTAAGTTGACATTTTTCTAATGTTTTAAGTTAAATAATCTGCTGACAGAACTGGAACCTTTTAAATCAATATTAATAAATTATTGAAACTTCTGTTACTTGTAAGTTAGTTTTGTCTTATTTGAAGCTAATTAAGATATTTGCCTAAAAACTAGATCAAAAATAGTAGTAAGATTTTGTGTTTTTGCAGTGTCATATTTGATATGTGTAACATTTCTCTGATTGTGCCATAAAATGGCTTCTGTGCCTGGGAAACATAATGCTGCTTCTATAATCTCTGGGATGACGATGGGATCTGCTTGACTGTGACATAATTGTCTAATAGAGCCTTAAAGCTTTTCGTCCAGTGATTTGTATCTGGACGCTTCAGCTCGGTGGAAACAGAAAGAGGGGAAGAAACAGAGTTTTACCCTCGGCTGTGCAGAAAGGATGTAACTATTTGTTGATTTCCGGCTCAGTAGAGGCGGCTTCAGCGGATCCCTGCTGCTCTCCATCAAAATGCCAGAAAGCCTTGTAACAGACCAAAGCGCCACATGGTGTGTGTGAACCAAGGAGACAAATTAATTCATCAAAGTCATTTAAAAAACATTTTTGAAGGGAGTCGAAGCAGAAAATGCCACAATCTGAGGTATTCCTGGCACAGTGTTTGTTATATAATCCTCTAATGCCCTCTTGAGAATATTGTGTTCACATAACACTAATTCAACATTTCATTTGGAAATATGCTTGGAAAAAACGGCTGGTAGCAGCCTGGAGCTTTTCTCTGATGCTTGGAAAAAAGGCAGCAGTGCCTTTTAGGCCAGATCTGAGGAATGCCGGCGATCGGGGAACGCCGGCCAAACGGAGCCGAGCGAGTTCCCATGGATCTCCTCTCTCACCTCCACTTGGCTCAGAAAAGGGTCAATATTTAGAATAATGAAGTGGGAGCTTGTTCTGATCTGGCAGCAGGAGGAGCGACGCTGCCGACTGTCAGTCACTTTCCTCTCCGTTGCGATGGAAACAACCTTGCTGCTCCGCTGCGGGGCTAATTCTGTAGAAGAGAGGAAGCTTGTAGAAAGCGATGAAGAAAAATCTGCACGCATGAGTCATCTGCTAACACATTCAGCCTGAGCCTCGGTACGATCGCTGCGCCGCCTGGCAGAGCGTGACTGCAGCTTCACAACCGCTTGGTTCTCATTCTACTCTAGTTTTATTTTGCCAGGACTTTGTCTAATTCAGTTAGTTTTCAAGGTTTGTTTGCTACTTTTTATTAGCTGTTATTAGTTAAATATTGCTCAATTTTAGTTTATTCTTTATTAGTTATAGTAGCAGTTTTAGTTTTTTCATGCTAACAGAAAAAGGTCAAATATTGTGATTATGTAAAAATCGATTAGTAATGAAAACTCAGACTATGGACTCTGTTCTTTCAGCAAATTGTCTTTTTTGGAGTCTGATTGATTAATGATTAATCAATAACTAAATTAGTTGACAATTAATTCTATAATCGATTAATGAAATTATTGTTTCAGTCTTATTGTCGATTTCCGTTCCTGAATAAATGTTAAAATGGATCCGTAAACATCCATCGTTACTGCGCTGCTGTTCTTCTCATGGCATCAGCATGAATAAATATGCAAAAACAGATTTCAGCAAAAAATCTGAGGAGCACCGAGAGTCTAGCAGATGAAATAATCTGTTGCATAATTGGCAGAAATGTTTCACAGGATTTAATTTAGTGGTGTCGGAAATGTTTTCTCTTTCTATCAGCAAAATGTTTTTAAACATGTTTACTTAATTATATGTGCTATCACAAAGTAACTAGTGGTGGGATTATTGTAATTATTACAGGGTCTCACACTTTAATAAAAAAAAACAATATTGATGGAAACATTTATGTTTTCAATTCAAAACCCCTTTTTGTTGCTAAATTATTGAATAAAACTCGATCTGAGCTCAACGTCAGATATTTATAGTTTTTAATATTCATCCATCAGGTTGGAGCAAAATGTTTCAGAAAGTCTGATCACTCAGACTGCTACTGTGGACACTGACATTAGCTTAGCTGCTACCTGTTAGCATTCAGATGCTATATCAGCATTTCGCTGATATGCTANCTCTTTNTAGCACNTCTTAAACACAACAGTCGTGTTTCGTCGTTGGAAGCAGAAATTAACCCCTTGTGGGCCAGAGAAGACGATTCATCAGCAGTTGCTCTTTCTCTTGTGCCTCAGATTTACGGGCGTACCAGAAACACAATACAGGACTTTTGCTTGAGAAAAAAAGAATGTAGTCATTTGGTTGAAATTTTAAGGCATTAAATTAATGAATAAATTAATCAAAATAAATGCGTTTAATTTTCCGGCCTGAGAATAACTTCTATAAGTTCATGTGAATGCTTTTCAGCAACATTTACAGATAAACAGCAAAAGGAAAAATTCCACAAAATGTTCAGAGATGGACTTTATGAAGTTTCATTAAATTTGGTAAAACATAAACTGAAAATTTGAGGAAATGGCTGGAAAATCTTCCTTTAAAACCTTGCGTTTAGTTTCATCCGAATGACTGAGCTGAAAAGTCTGTTTGGAAAACAAAGGAAGCATGTTTGTGTTGCAAACGGCGATGCTGCTGTTATTTATGATGTGTTTATGTTGCTCTTCCTGTGGATCCATCATGTTTGTAGTTCTGTTTTCTCTGAAAACACCAGAGCAGTGGAAGGTCTGATCGCTCCGGCTGGTTTCCATTTGAACCAGTCGGAGATTAAGCTCCTCTGTAATCCTCCTCCGCTCCACATGACCTCGCTGTGATGCTGCGGCCTGCATAGCCGCCATTGGAGCGCTGCGCCGTCTCCTTGGCGGCCGGCGGCCAATCGGTGCAGTCGGCTCGGTCTCCGCCCTCCTGTGGTGAACCGGGGAACATGCAGCGTTTCTATGAATGGAAACATGGAGGAGAGGAGTAATAATAGAGGCTCCACCGTCTGCAGAGTTTATATATGAAAATCACAATTGGTAATACGTCACAAGATTTTAGCAGCTCTGCGTTTAAATGGAAATAATGTCATCATGTTCCACAGGTTTTTTAATCCAGGAACTTTGTGTTTTAGCTCCAAGTTGTCAGAATAAAATTTAACCCATTAATTATGATTACAGATGCATGAATATCATACAGAGCCAGCTACAGTTAATGCCACTTCAACAGATCCTGAGAATTATCAGTTGTACATTTAATAATCAGTTTTGTGGATAAAAGTGTTTCATATTTCTTAATTATGTCGTTTAGTTTTTCTGCCTAATAAAAAACTTGAGATCAAATCAACAAAATGATTCAGACACAAATTCAACCAGGAAACATTTACATTTAAATTCTAATCTTAAAGTCAGAAAATGTATTGTAATAAATTGTATGAAGTATTTTTATCAGCCTGTGGTTCCGACTAACCCAGTTTAGTTTGGATGAAACTGAACTGGTTCTGGATAAAGTGTGTCAGAGGCTGACTGGAAATATTTGATTTTGTTGTCATAAATAAACCTCACCATAAAAAACATAAAAACATGACAGCGAAGCTTTACGTCTGAGTCTGAACTGTGATGTTTGTCAGAATCAGAACACGGCGTTTCGGAGCGGACGTTTCTTCAAGCACAACTTTTCTCTGGAGATCGTCATGGTAACCGCGTTACGGGGGCAGATGCTCCGCTGCCAGCCCTTGACCCAGTTTGAGAATAAATTCAAGGACCTGACAGAACCAGAACTCCAACATCCGTCACTGCAGCTCGGCTCCAACTCTCCATCTAAATATAATAAATATTCATTTTCTTACTAACATGCTTTAGTAACAGATTGTGCCCATAAAAAGTCCTTGGATGAGTCAGAAAAGCAGCGTGGCGTTTTCCTGAGACTTCACAACCAGAATCAAACTAAACTGGTTTCAATCTGCAGCAGCAAAACTCACCAAAGAGCTGCTGGTTCTGATTCTGCTCTGCATCCAGAACCAAACATGAAGAAGCAGCTTTCAGCTTCATGCACCACAGATCTGGAACAAACTTCCAGAAAACTGCAGAGCAGCCGAAACCCTGAGTTCCTTTAGACGCAGAATGAACCGTTAGCTTGGAGCTGATTAGATTCATAA
>NW_015115342.1:7927-13841 GCF_001443285.1 Poecilia latipinna
TGC
Organism: Poecilia latipinna; assembly: GCF_001443285.1. NCBI lineage: Eukaryota > Metazoa > Chordata > Actinopteri > Cyprinodontiformes > Poeciliidae > Poecilia > Poecilia latipinna. Next base: position 7,931 of record NW_015115342.1, read on the forward strand.
AGCAGCAAAACTCACCAAAGAGCTGCTGGTTCTGATTCTGCTCTGCATCCAGAACCAAACATGAAGAAGCAGCTTTCAGCTTCATGCACCACAGATCTGGAACAAACTTCCAGAAAACTGCAGAGCAGCCGAAACCCTGAGTTCCTTTAGACGCAGAATGAACCGTTAGCTTGGAGCTGATTAGATTCATAATGAATGAAATGTTGATCAATCCCTTTATAAGTGGATAGATGAATGGGCAGAGCTGCTACTCTGACGGAAAACCTTCCCTCTCCTGTCGCCGCCCTGTTGGCGACAATGAATTCTACAAACAATTTTGGCAAATCAGACATTAAAAACATGGAATTATTTTTTCCTACAATATTGAATGCATCACACTGTGACCTGCCGTTCTGACTGTAGCAGCTCTGCTATATTACTGAATGTTTTATATATTAATATAATTATGTTACTGGAGTCTTATGTTACAAAGTTTTGCTATAATTATTTTTGAGTAAATATGAAACAGTTTTTAGTTTTTCTTCACTGGTTTTATTTTCCTGTAGCCGCTGGAATTTAATAAGTTCAATAAAATGATAAAAACTGGATTAATTCCCTTGTTTGTTCACAGAACTCGGCGATATTCATAACAATAATCAAGTGGGATCAAATGTTTAATTAACAATAGTAGACATAGTTTAACTTTTTAAAATACTGATTCCTATAGCGGCAATTATGTAAAATGAAATTATTGGTGAATATGAAAGATAAATTTGTCCTTTCATCTTAACAGAACTGGCAGAAACCAAACTGTTTATAGATTTATTTTTCAGTTTTAATTTAAATAGAAATTGGATAATAAATGAATATTTGCACTGCAGAGCCTGTTGGACGTCCGTCAGTCCTTCCTCTGTCAATTACTGGTTTATTTCAAATTAAAATATACTTTATTGATCCCAAAGCGAAACTAAATAATTGTCAGTCAGTATTAATATTAGCAGAATAAAGAGAGAATAAAAAGAAATGTAAAAGATAACAGACATCCAAGAAGTTGGACCTGGACCGGCGCCGACCGGCTCAGAGGAAACGAGGAAAATATGGATTAATGAGATTCAAACTATTAGAAGTGATTATGGATTTACTGAAAAGTTTTAACTTTTCTCGTCAGAATTACAGCTTCAATTGGAGTTATTGCTGTTTTTCCGCCTGAGAATTTTGAAAATGTATTTGAGCTCCGAGAAGAACGAGAAGCCACCATAACTAGAAATGTGCTCAATGTGTTGCAGGTCACATCTAAAAAATAATCAAACCACAGTTAGATGTTTGTTTACTGCCTGTTTTTATGCATCATTTAAAGAAGATTGTCATAACCTCTAATAGATTTACATTTTTTCAATATTTGTCCGAATTAATTTTTCTAAATATCTCATTTCCTTGAATATGAACCCATAACATTTTGATGAATTGTATTGATTGATTGATTGATTGATTGATTGATTGGTGAATGTGTTGCAGCAGTTGGAGAGGATTCTGATGCAGATGATACTTGCCTCACATTTACAGTAATATGTCATTAAAACAAAGCCTAATATTGAGAAACCTAAACCTGTTTTGGTTTAGTGAACATGAGGAGATGATCAGTTTTCTGTTGATATTGAATCTGCTGAGGTGAAAACTGAATAAAATGATGGAGCTGCAACAGCAAATGGGGTTTTGATGATTTTACTAAAGGTTTGAGGATCATGAATAATAATAGCTGCAATAAAGTGCAGAAAGTACATGACTAATAATCGGCTAATTCAGTCCCTGGGGGAATGACTAAATTACTTTTCGATACTTTTAATTATTTTTGTCAGTTTATTTGTAGTTTCCGTGGAAATAAGAACATTTCCTGTAACTACTTCAGGGTTAAACTTTTTCAAACGCTGTAATGTGTTGACAGAAAGATTGATTAGCTGCCAGCTTCATATTTAGCATCTCTTAGTTTAACTTTGAGTAGCTGTTAGTTTGACTTCAAGTTACATAGTTGTCTTAAAATTGAGTCACTGTTAGCTTAATTCTGAGTTGATGTTCGCTGAACTTTGTTTTTGCTAGCATAGCTTGTCTATAAACATTTCATTTCACTCTGAGCAAACGTTAGCTTCACTCAGTAGTTTATATCTTGACTTCAAATAGCTGTTAGCTTGAGTCTGAGCCATACATGAACATTTCTATCACATGCTTCAAAATACAATCAGTCTGATGGTTTTCAGCTTCAGGTATGTTGTAAATGCTCTCAACTACTCCACTCAAGCCCATACTAATAAATAAGTATTTATTTATGCTAACGTTTACGTCTTATTTAAAAGCGTCTGCGTATTTTAACGATCCCAGCATTATGGATGAAATGAGCTCATTTGGTCGTCTCTGTTGGCAGAAACGGGCTTGAGTTCTTTACAGATGTTGAGGCTTAGCGCTGTGAGAGTTTTTATTGATTAAACTCGTGATGCATGAGCCACTGAGTGCCTTTCACACTGGATGCAGCAGAATTGCAAAGTGTTGTGCTCAGAAAAACCTGGTTCATTTATTATTTGGAAATTAAATGCAATGCAGCCTTTGAGGATTCTGCTGGCCTGCTAGGTTTCAATTAATATGAACCAGAATGACCTGAAGAGGAAGTGCTGATTAAAGACGTGATGGTAGTTTCCTGTTGAGGGTAATGTGGCTTATTCCCACTCGGAGGCTGTTAATCTACCAACATTTGCCTTCTGAGTGAGTCTGTTGCCAGAAATGCTGCATTTGCTTTGAAACATCTGGTTCCTCTCCATGCCTGTCCAGATTTTGTGACAGAAACATTTCCAAGCAACTGAATTTGTCGTGGCAATCTGCCCAGGGTGTTCCCCGCCCCTCACCAAACTGACCAGCCCCGCAGTCCTGCAAAGACGAGCCGGTTCAGGCAATTATTGGACGGAGGAATTTATTGGACTTTATTGTAAGTGAAATAAAAATGTTGGAGATTTCCTTCAGGCAGCTGATCAACACGATGCAGCAATAGGTGGAGGAGGGGCAGCTCTGTGTACAAAAGATTCCAAGAAAATTTTCTCTAGCATCTTATTAAGAGGGCTTTAGACCAAAACATGTTGGAAAGTATGTGAGGTTCTGATCATCTTGAGTTTGGTAACCAGCTGATATTAAAGTAGTTTCATGTTTTTGTCTATTTTAATCTTTTTTAGTTTTGTTGGAGTGTAAATATTACCGTCCAAAATAAACCGATGGCACCTGGCAACAAGCACTGAGTTGCCGATAATTGTTTATGAGCTGAACTGAGCAGCTCAAGGAAACAGAAGTTTGCAGTTTTACTGTTGCTATAGCAACAAGGCGACTAACTTTTTTTTCCACAGTTTTAACCATTTTTATTAGTTGAAGGGCTTCAGATCTGATGCGGTTTATCTGCCTGGTTTTAGTCAGAACTGCAGCAGCAGCTGGAGAACATCGATTTGTCCAGTTATTGATCAATCATTGATTAGATGAGCTGATGATTATTTAAATAATCAATTAGTGTGATTAATAGTTTCAGCCTAGATTCAAGGTAAATGGATTCCACATTCTGACCCGATCAATACCGCACCAATAAACTCCATTGATTGATTATTGATGGATTTATTGATTGATTGCTGACCTGTCTCTCCACAGTAACTGCCCCTGCTCGCTGGCGGCCGCTCTGGCCCGCGCCACCGCAGACAGCCTGCTCCAGTCCGATCTGTCCATCCAGAACCTCAACAAGGCTGTAGAAGACGGCGCCGATCCGTTGCCACGTGAGTCGCCGGGGAATCGCTCTCTCAAACAAATTAGGGCTGCCTCTCAGTTCGTCCCTCACACTCAGCCACAAACCTCCAGAGCCGCGTCCCACTTCTCCTCTCTGGGTGCAGTAAGTGGGATTTGACCACTAGAGGGCGAAAGGAGGCTCAGTCACAGCCGGACGCCAAACGGCTTCCCTCGTTTATGGTTCAGATCAGCGAATATTTTACTCACATGTAATATTCAAAATTCAACAGCTGTAACCCGTAACCTTCAAAATGAAAAAACAAACTATTATGCAATGCTAACATTTTGCAGTTTTGGTTCTTTGTTCTCTCTTTAGTCGCAAACCCTTAAAAATAAACGTTCCTTCGTTCCAAACAGACACTTCAGAGTTTCATTCAGATTTAATGCAAAAAACCAAAAGAAAATAAATAATAAAAAGTTAATATGTGGATATTAAGTACAAATCTGCAACTCATGACGTATTTATTTTTCTGCAGCCCCCTTTACTCTGATGAATCAAAATCAAATTTTATTGATTAATCAAATTTTCTGTTTGAAGATTTAATTTGTGGAAAATGTGGATTTTTTTTTCATAGTTCAGAGTCGCATCAGGTTTATGGGGCTTCTATTTATTTTGACTTTGAATTCAGGTTATATTTAATATTTATTTGTTCATTTAGATGTTCAAACAGTTCCAACTCAATTATTTTTGCCTGTTTTATTGCTGCTGATGAAAAGGAGTAGAGCCATTGTCTGAAAGCAAAGCCAAAACGTTTTACGATGCCTGAAGATCCAACAAACGGGTCAAAAGTGTTTTTGCTGTAAAGCCTGGAGTCTTCAGACTAGTAAATTATTGTACACAGTCTCCATTTTTGCTAAATTTATTATTTTAGAGAAATCACATCTGTTCAAAATGCAATTATTGGCACATCTGGTGCAAATGCCTCAAACTAAACAGCCTCTATGGAGACCCAAAGATGCCAAAAAGCAACAACTGTCAATGTTTTCTTTACCTCCTCCTGCTTTTCAGATACATTTGGAAACTCGTCCTGCTTCGTTTATCACAGCTCCACTCGTTTTAAACTTTTCCAATCTAACGGCAGATAAAATACACAAAATAAAACTACTACAACCAGAATGTAGAATTAATACTTAATAAAATCACCGAACAGCAATCCACAGTCTTTGTTTAAAGAGTTTTAAGAAGAGTTTTAAATTGGCTCATGGGGATAAAATCTTAAGCGTCTTTGCAAGTGAGGAGAAAAGGCTTTTCCTGACTGCTTGTGCGTTGGTTGCAGAGATGGAGTCGGTGAAGATGGCGCGGTTGGTGTTTAACAGACTGTTTGAGATTTGCTGCCTGTGGCAGAAGGAGCTGCCGTTCCGCCGCCGCCCGCAGCCATACTACGAAACGTCCATCCATGCCATCAAGAACATGAGGCGCAAGATGGAGGATAAGCACGTCATCATCCCCGACTTTAACACACTCTTCAACATTCAGGTAAAATTTATTTATGCAATTTATTAATCATTTTCAGAGGATATTTATTTATCAGATGTTATAAGTTGCTAAAAAGTTGCATGTTAGTCTTGTCTGGATTCAGCTGTGCTGAGATATTTGCACTAAAACTAGAGAAACATAGTTGGTAAAACATAAATAATAAAAACGGCAAACTGATCAGAGCAAAAACAAAATGAAAACCAAAAAATTCTCTGAACAATTTTTTCCCCCAAATCTAACAGTTTACAGAAAGTAGCCAAGACATTTTTAATAAACGATAAATAATCATTCCTGCAGGCAGGTTGATCCATCTTGATTTTCCTGCCAACAGATTTGTTTGTTTTTCACTTGGATTTTAAAAAGAAAATGAAAAAACTGATCTTGGTTTTTTTTCATCACACCTGAGCTCTACATTTTGATTTTCTTTTAATCACTGTCTTTTTATTGAGTTCTTTCCTTTAATGCATAAAGTTTGTGAATACAAAAATGTGTTTATCCAACACAGATACAAAATAATATACAGAAAATGAATCCCTACAAAGAAAATGAAACCCTAACCCAGGCCACTACCCAGTAGATCCTACGTTCCTGTCCCTGACAGAAGTGGGACATATTTTAATAAAGTGAATTAACTTAATTAATCTGGAGCCT
>NW_015115342.1:17725-19124 GCF_001443285.1 Poecilia latipinna
CCAAGAGAGGCCCAGGTGTTACTCCTGCCAGCCTGGACATCGTACGGAAAACATCTGTCCAGAACCGACCCAGAGCGGGGCAGGACCAGTATGGGGTGATTTCTGGATAGAAACGACAGTTTGCTTTTGGACAGATGGACTCTGTACCATTTTGAACTGAATGAGACGATGGCGTCACACAGAGATGTTGTATTCACCAGGTTGAGTGTAGAGGCCCACGTCTCATCCAGTATAGCCGTATTCAGGTCTTCTTCCCATAAAGTTTTAAGTTTAGGTGAGGACGTCTCTTTCATAGTCAGCATTTTATCATGAAGCCACGAAACCAGCCCTTTATGAGTCGGGTTCAATAATAGGATGGTTTCTAACAGTGAATGCTCTGGCAGAGAAACTGAGCCTGAAAGGTGAGACTGAAGAAAGTTTCTGGCTTGCAAATATCTAAAAAAATGGGATTTGGGTAAACCATATTTATTATCAAGTTCCACAAAGGGTGCCAAATTCTTCTCTGTGAAAAGGTCCTTAAAATGAGTAAGCCCCCTCCGGTGCCACTCTAGGAACACCCCATCCTGAACAGATGATTTAAAAAAATGGTTAGGTGCAATTGGACTTAAGAGAGAAAAATCGTGGAGTATTTCCTAAACTGGCCCCATATTTTCAGTGAGTGTTTCGCTACAGGGTTTAAAATGGGCTTAGCTGAAGCAAGTGAGAGTGGGGAGCAAAGCAGCCGGGATGGATATGTTGTTACCACTACGTAGCTCCATAGCCACCCAGTCAGGGCAGCCACCCAGGTTATGGTAAAAATACCAGAACACTAAGCATCTAAGGTTGGCGGCCCAATAATAAAACCGGAAATTGGGAAAGGCAAACCCCCCCTGCTGTTTGGATTTTTGGAGTTGTAATTTATTAAGCCTTGGGCATTTACCCTGTCAAATGAAGGATGAAAAAATCGAGTCCAGTTCATTAAAAAAGTATTAGGAATAAAGATAGGTAATGCCTGAAAAGGTATAGAAATTTGGGTAGTATATTCATTTTAATTGAATTGATACGTCCCACAAGGGACATGGAAAAGGGTGTCCACTTTGTAAGGGATCCCTTCACTTGGTTCAACAGTTGAATCAAATTCTCTTTGAACAGGTTTTTATGTTTTTTTTTGTCACTGTGATACCAAGGTATGTGAGTTTTTGTCTTTCAATTCTGAGCGGCAGATTAGCAAAATCTGACAAATTAGCTTTATTGCCTATGGGGAAAAGCTCACTTTTGGTAAGGTTCAACTTATACCCAGAAATCTGACCGAATTGGCTAAATATGTCGAGAGCAAAAGGCAGTGAGGTTGATGGTTTGGAAATAAAAAGTAAAAGGTCATCTGCATAAAGCGACACTTTATGTTCCATGTCATTCCTCC
>NW_015115342.1:21102-42872 GCF_001443285.1 Poecilia latipinna
AATCACTGTCTTTTTATTGAGTTCTTTCCTTTAATGCATAAAGTTTGTGAATACAAAAATGTGTTTATCCAACACAGATACAAAATAATATACAGAAAATGAATCCCTACAAAGAAAATGAAACCCTAACCCAGGCCACTACCCAGTAGATCCTACGTTCCTGTCCCTGACAGAAGTGGGACATATTTTAATAAAGTGAATTAACTTAATTAATCTGGAGCCTTATTGTATGCTTTGAAATGAGTCAAGAAAGGGCCCCATGTTTTTTCAAATTTACTGGTTGAGTGTTGAAGAGAGCATCTAATTCTTTCCAGTTTCAAACACGACATCAGGTCACATAACCACTGTGGGTCGGAGGAGCAGCACCTTCCACCTGGTCAGATCTGTGCGCCTCGCTAACAGCAAACAAAATGCCAGTGCCTGAATTTAAAGGCTGGTAAAGGCAAACCCTCACCACTGAAGCCAAAAAGAGCCAAGAGAGGCCCAGGTGTTACTCCTGCCAGCCTGGACATCGTACGGAAAACATCTGTCCAGAACCGACCCAGAGCGGGGCAGGACCAGTATGGGGTGATTTCTGGATAGAAACGACAGTTTGCTTTTGGACAGATGGACTCTGTACCATTTTGAACTGAATGAGACGATGGCGTCACACAGAGATGTTGTATTCACCAGGTTGAGTGTAGAGGCCCACGTCTCATCCAGTATAGCCATATTCAAGTCCTCTTCCCAGGAAGTTTTAAGTTTAGGTGAGGACGTCTCTTTCATAGTCAGCATTTTATCAAAAAGCCACTAAACCAGCCCTTTATGAGTCGGGTCCAATAACAGGATGGTTTCTAACAGTGAATGCTCTGGCAGAGAAACTGAGCCTGAGAGGTGAGACTGACGAAAGTTTCTGGCTTGCAAATATCTAAAAAAAATGGGATTTAGGTAAACCATATTTATTACCAAGTTCCTCAAAGGATGCCAACTTCTTCTCTATGAAAAGGTCCTTAAAATGAGTAAACCCCCTGCGGTGTCAGTCCAGGAACACCCCATCCTGAACAGGTGGTTTAAAAAGGTGGTTTAACTTAAGAGAGAAAAGTCGTGGAGTTTAAAGTATTTCCTAAACTGGCCCCATATTTTCAGTGAGTGTTTCGCTACAGGGTTTAAAATGGGCTTAGCTGAAGCAAGTGAGAGTGGGGAGCAAAGCAGCCGGGATGGATATGTTGTTACCACTACGTAGCTCCATAGCCACCCAGTCAGGGCAGCCACCCAGGTTATGGTAAAAATACCAGAACACTAAGCATCTAAGGTTGGCGGCCCAATAATAAAACCGGAAATTGGGAAAGGCAAACCCCCCCTGCTGTTTAGGTTTTTGGAGTTGTAATTTGTTAAGCCTTGGGCGTTTACCCTGCCATATGAAGGATGAGAAAATCGAGTCCAGTTCATTAAAAAAGTATTAGGAATAAAGGTGCGTAATGCCTGAAAGAGGTATAGAAATGTGGGTAGTATATTCATTTTAATGGAATTGATACATGAAAAGTCGACTTGGTGAGGGATCCCTTCACTTGGTTCAACAGTTGAGTCAAATTCTCCTTGAACAGGTTTTTATGTTTTTTGTCACTGTGATACCAAGGTATGTGAGTTTTTGTCTTTCAATTCTGAGCGGCAGATTAGCAAAATCTGACAAATTAGCTTTATTGCCTATGGGGAAAAGCTCACTTTTGGTAAGGTTCAACTTATACCCAGGTGTTGATCTGAGCAAGGCCAGTCGCTCCGTGTAGCATTTCTATACAGCCGTAGCTCTATAGAAATGCTACACTTTAACCACCAGGAGTTTTAGAGGCTATTTTAAGATCACTGTCTATAGGCGCCATGGTATTAAAGCTGTAGGTCAGCATGGCGTCTTCCTCTGCTGCTGCTTTTCCCACAGTGAGAAACTTATTGAATGAATGTCGAAGCTTTTCTCTGTTTTGTCTCCCAGGATCAGGAGGAGCAGGCGTTCTTTGCTGTGTTTGACGGACACGGCGGCGTGGATGCAGCTATTTATGCTGCCAACCACCTTCATGTCAACCTGTTCCACCAGGAATCCTTCAGCCAGGATCCCAGCGACGCTCTGTGCCGCGCCTTCAAGCTGACGGACGAGCGCTTCATCAAGAAAGCCTCACGAGAGGTACCCCACCCTGGCCTTTAACCCCGACCCGTCCTCCATCAGAAACCCGTCTGCTTTTACTCACAATGACGTTTTTGTTTTTACAGCTCTTGTTGTCTCATCTGCAACTAACGATTGTTTTTGTATTCGATTATTCTGACAATTAATCGGATAAAAGTTTGGCACATTCTGCAGATTTTTCATTCCAATGTTTTTCTTCAATATTAGAAATGCATTAAAAGATGCAAATAAAAAATTATATTTTTTTTAATGAGAAAATGAACATTTTATTGCATAAATGCAATGACAGCTTTCCTTCGTTGAATGTTTGATCATTTATAGCAACCGATGAATCTGCAGCTAAAAATCCTCCAAACATGAGAAAAGTTCAACATGCTGCATTTACAATCTGGGGATTATTTTCATTAATAGATAACAAAGGGAGATTAATACATTTATTTTCTTTTACAGAATTTGAACTTGGTAAAGCTAAAACTGATCCTAGAGTTATGGATAAGGAATATTTACAAAGAAGGTTTTTCAACTTAAATGCAAAATGCATAGATTGTTTCTACAGTTTTGGTTTAATAACTGCTGAGTTCTGTCTTTCAGGGTCTTCGTACTCCAGTGTATTAATCGATAGCAAATTAGTTGACAATCAATTTATTGTGATTAATTTGATTAATCGTTTCAGCCCTGGTTTTGAATGTGTTGTGTTTTACTGCTTAAATGTATTCATTAGAGATGATAAAGTCATAAATCGGTTACAAACCCAGTTCTCCTGTGTCTGCGGCAGCACCTGCGCTGTGGAACCACCGGGGTGGTGACGTTCCTGCGGGGCCGGACGCTGCATGTCGCCTGGCTGGGAGACTCCCAGGTGATCCTGGTGCGGAGAGGGCAGGTGGTGGAGCTGATGAAGCCACACAAACCAGACAGAGAGGTGACTTGCGTCTCTTCCTTCATAGAACAAGCAAATGGGTTTTCTGTAAACTTAGCAAAGAGCCACTGTTAAAGGAAAATCTGCAGTAGTTGTCAGGGGGAAAGTCAGTCATGAACGGTAGAATAATGTCTATAAGTTGGAACCTAAGATGCAAAATTCACTTCTTCCATGTTTTTGTTTCTCCATTTTGGGTTTTTTAAAAACACTCAGATGTTTTTTGGCAAAAAGTTTGTTTTGGTGTCTGGAAAATGAAACGGATCAAAAACTTTCCATTGTTAAGTCGAATTCCACAGCACTGCGCCATTACCTAGCAACCCCAGCTGATCTCCAGCCATGTTACCTAGCAACCCCAGCTGATCTCCAGCCATGTTACCTAGCAACCCCAGCTGATCTCCAGCCATGTTACCTAGCAACCCCAGCTGATTTCCAGCGGTTGGTCAGTTAGTTTTCCCGCTGTACAATGGCTACTGGAAAAGACAAGAGATTAGTTGTTGACTTGCTGCATTCTGGTTGGTTGTGCAGGAGGCTCCACTGATGCTTTTCAAAGATATATGGTTGTATAATTGTTCATCTGTTGGGAGTGTAAACATTGAGTTGGGGGCGTGGCCAGCAGCAGTTTGTCTGGATTTAAAGGGACAGAGACCCTAAAACAGCTCAGACTGAAATCTGACTATCTAAGAATAATTTATTCTGAAAATATAATGAACAGGTTCTGAATAGGCCATAGAGAGGCCCTGACCTGTTCAGAGAAGCATAATTGTTAATCTTTTTCTCTGTTTTCATATTCCACTTCTGGTTGAAGTTTCTGAACCTTAAATAGAATAACATTCAGCAACCGGCTGGTTCAGTTTGCATTATGCTCCTTTATTTTTAACAGCATATTGGCAGCAGAGCTTCCCACTAATTCTGTTCTTTGTGCTCAGTATCATGAGGCGACTATTTTAACATCCATGTTGGGTCAGGGTCGCAATAAATCAGCCCTGATGTCCTTAAATCGGCCAAAACAAACATGAATCTGATCTTATCCAACAATCATGTTTTCCTCCACAAAGGTCTGAAAAGCAGCTGCTGCTCCTGTTGCTGTGCTGGGAGAAACAGTCGGTAAACAGTCACCTCACTGTTTAAAGGCTAGAAAACTCATCCGGTTCTATAGAAACTAACATACAGAAGTGTTACTCTAACGCTACCCAAGTCTGTTAGCTTGGTCAGCTGAACAAATTCTTTTATATATTTTATATCAGTATTATGGAAATAAATCATATGTTCTCGGCTAATACCTACAAAATAACCTGTGAAAAAAACACATCAATTTGAAGTAACATGACTTCCAGGTTCAGTTTAAGTTATTTGCCAAAAATGTCCAGATATCTAGAATAAAAAAATCATTCTTTTTCAGCCCCATTGTTCTTTAATTTTAAACTTTAAAGCAGGAATATCAAAGAAACATCTATCATCAAGGTTTTCTTGGCATCTTTCCATTTTAAAAATTGCACTTTGTATTTTCAGTCCAGAAACAGAAGCACTGCCTGACCCCAACCCAAAAAATGTCAATGTTTTGAGTGGACCGTTCCTTTAAGTGCATTACGAGGCAGATGGAGAAATCTCCGGGTTGATGTTCTGCAGATGATGAGCATCTCTTTGTTTGCAGGACGAGAAGCAGAGGATCGAGGCTTTGGGAGGATGTGTGATTTGGTTTGGCACCTGGAGGGTCAACGGGAGTCTGTCCGTATCCAGAGCAATAGGTACAGTGAAGTTACTGCAGTGCATTGTGGGAAGGCAATACTCTTCACCTGAAATGTCAAAGTACAAATAAGAAAACTGCCAGGAAGGAGTAGCAGATGTTGCTGCTATCAGTCTAACTCTAAACTTGATTTAAAGATTTTCAGTTAAACTGAAATCCAGATTTTCTGTTTGGTCATTTTGCTTTTTATGTTGTTGCGTCATAAAGAAAAAGCCAGACGTAAACAACGTGTGAAAATTAGGAATATGAAATTATGAATGCCAACCCCACACTGAACCCACTTCTCCACAGAAGTTGCAGTCAATGTTGCACAAAAGGCCGTTACTGTTAGTTGTGTTTTGTTATGAGCGTCCATTGAGTTATAACGATGCTGTCGACTGAATAACTTTAGAAATCTTCCATAAATGGCGGCGGCCATCTTTACTGCTGTAAACGGAGCTCTGCTGTGAGGCCGAAGTCTGAACTCAGCCGTGTTCAATGAACAATAAAAAAATCCTGCTGTCTGATTGGACTCTGTCGCAAAAACAGGTTTCATTTCAGTAATGGCTCTAAACTCGGTATACAAAAGAGATTATTTTGGCCTTTCAAAATAGAGTTCACAGAACCTTTCCAAAATAAAAGTCTATTTTAATGGTTTAATTATTACAAACGGAGGCTCCAGATTTCAGTGCAACTCAACAGGAAACCTGATTATTTGACCTAACATGCGTTAAGCGTCAGGCACATCGAAAAAGTGTTACAGAAAATAATATAACCTGAATGTTTTGACAGGCGACTCGGAGCACAAGCCGTACATCTGTGGGGACGCGGACCACGGCATCTTCCCATTGGACGGCTCAGAGGACTACCTGATCCTGGCCTGCGACGGGTTCTGGGACACGGTGAGTCCCGACGAGGCGGTGCGTGTCGTCAGCGACCATCTGCAGGAGAACGCCGGTGACACCACCATGGTGGCCCACAAGCTGGTGGCCTCCGCCCGAGACGCAGGCTCCAGCGACAACATAACTGTCATAGTGGTGTTCCTGCGCGACCCGCGCTCCCCGCCGCCCACCAGCACGGAGGACGAAGAGGAGGGCGGGGCGGAGGAGCCGGTGGAGGAGGAGCAGGTCGCCGAGGTGGAGGAGGAGGAGCAGGAAGAAGAGGAGGAAGAAGATGAAGCAATGAGAGTAGAGCGAGACGGAGGCGAGGGAGGCAGCGCCGCGGACGTGGGAGGAAAAGGCCGCGGCGGCTGGCCGCTGCAGCAGTGCTCGGCTCCGGCGGACCTCGCCTACGAAGATCGGACGGACTCATTCACGGACAGAACCAGCCTCAGCTTGCTGGGGCCGTCACTGGAGAGCCACATCAGCCCCAGCAGCTACCGGGGAGCGCGCCCTCTGACACGCAGGCCACGCCTCCCGTTCCAGCAGCCCGGCGCCGCCGGCTTCACGGACCCACTGTGGCCCCAAATGGCCGTGCTTTTAGGCCACGCCTCCAGGCGAAGCCGCAGGCGGGGCCACGTCGGCCACCGATCGGGTCGGAGGTGGCCGAGCAGGTCCAAAGAGCTGCTGGGTCTGATACCGTCGGGCCACACGCAGAGTTACGCCCCCTGGAGGCCTGGAGTGGCAGTGCCTCACCTGCCCTATGACGCCGCCATCTGAAGAGAGGCGGCGCTCTCTGCTGACTCCAAGTGACGTTTCTGAGTAACACCGTCTCTCAAGAGCAAGCACTGATTGGCTAGATCCCACAGCAGAAATGTGTCCAAAATATCATCATTTTGAAAAAGTTGAGCAACAAAATAAGAAGCTGAGAGTTCAACTTCTTTTCAGAATAAGTTACAATTTTTGAGTGACGTATTTTTAAAATATTTTTGTTTTTAACTATTTTTAACATTATTTCAGGAACTAGATCGGATTTTGTTTTAAAGTATCAACATTCATCCCTTCCTACTTATAAATGTCTGAAAAAGCTACTGTTTGCTACTGAAACAGATGCTCTTATTTTGAAATGTAAGCAGACTTTCTCTAAGAGAAGGCACTATGTAGACACAACTGATGACGCTAATGCTAACACAAAATATCCGCCGTTATCCTATCAAAGTGCTTAAACTGTAACTAATCCCAAAGTCTTTTCTGGGTTACAACAGCAAGCCTGTGTAGTTAAGAAAATAAAGGACAGCTTGATGCCAAAGACGTCAGCTAGCGATATTTAAAAAAGTAACATCTAGTGACAGATGTTAATTTGCTCCAATCAGGTGTGGCTCTTGAGAAACGCGTTGCTTTGGAAACGCTGCTTCACCTGCAGAGCCTCCCGTCTGTCTGAAGGTTCAGCCAAAACAAACCGTTTCGTGGTTCTTCACTTCTCCCCTTTGCCTTCAACCACATATTTCTTTGATAGTAAGTAGTCGTGGCTCCTGCAGTCGTTATGTGATAATCAGTCGATGTTAGAGGACCGGTACTCTGTCCAAAGTCGAAACATTTCTCACTGTAAGCCGAACACAAACCTGCTGCCGCTTTAGACCCAAACATCCTCTCTGTGGCCACTGATCAGCCGGTATGAAGCCAGAGCTCCAAATGCTGGACAGTCGGATGTTTTCACAGGTTGAATGTGACGTAAATGTTTAAAAAAAGCCACTGTAGAACTAACTACCTGCATGTGGAGCAGAGCGGTTACTGCAGACAACACAAAGAAAGTGGGAGCTGTCTCACTTCAGGAAAAAGTCTCCTGGACTCCAACACCTGTTATTAGTTTAGTTAGAGCTTAGTTCTGTTTTGGGCTGTGAAAGCCTCAAGTGATTAAAAATATAAACTTCCATTCATTTATTTCTGTGCCTCTGTAGAGAGAAGTGATGTAACAGACCTGAGCTTCGCTCTCACAGCAGCTGATATTGACTTATTTTGTTTGGCATCCAGTAATGTCATAATTTAGTGTATTTCACCGCACTCACAGGTTTTTAAAGACCTATATGTTGTAACCCTGGCGACGACTTTTTTGTTGTTGACGCTTTCACATAAACAGAACATATCCAGGAAGTATTCGCATCTCAACGTGTTGCAGGGAGAAACCTTCCTCGGTCCTAAGACCCGTCAAAATGAGAAATATTCCTCATTTTAGCAAGATTAGAAAAAAACAAGAACCTCATATTTATGCCTCATTAAAACCAAAATCTGTTCTCTTAAATAAAGACGGTTGTTACAGTAAAACAGTGAAAATCTATTCAGATTTTTAGATGTCGCCTGGAGGAAACGTGGTTAGTTGTTTTTAACAAGTCGTAATCGGTCAGATGAGTGAATTTTTATGTTTTTTTACAATCATGCAAACATCAACATCGGACAAAATGAGTCTGCATTCGCTTCTAGCCAGAAACGCGCATAATTAACTTTTTCTCTTTTGCAAAATTTTCAAACTTTGCCCCGCCCCCGGCCAGCAAAGTGGGCGGAGCCAAGAGACATGTGAGGGAGGGGCTGCGATCGAACGCAACAATCACTGCTGTCAACTTGTCCACTTTTTCCTAAATTTATCCATTTTTCAGACGATTGACTTTTTTCAAAAATAGCGAGTGATAAATCCAGTGACTCTTTCTGTGTTGGAGATTTTAATGACAACAGTCCTGAGCCGCCATTAGCTGCTGTTAGCCGGTGTTGGCTGTCATTAGCTACCGATAGCTGCCGTTAGCTTCTCCATCTTCCTCAGCACTGCAGCCAGTCTGAGTCGTTAGCCGTTCCACTCTGTCAATATTGCAAATAAATCACACATTTGTAAGGCTGAGTATCAACCAATGGTCACCAGTTGTCATGGCAACGCTCGCCACTCCAGCTCCTGACCCGTCCGGGGAGGAAGCTTCAACGTCAATTAAATGTCACCGTTTGAGCCGAATAAATCCAGACTAGAAGAAAAAGTCAAAATAATCAATTTATCAAACAAAAAATCGATTTGGGCGAGTTTCACTTTCTGCTCTCATTAAACCAGATGCACTTTAGCTCAACTTTGAGTAGAAAAGTGTATGGGTACTTATGCACCTATAATGTTTAATTTGCACAACAGAATACTAGGGCCACCCTCAGAAAATAAAAATAATACTAGAATAATGTCAGAGTATTACATCGTACTACGACTTTATTCTGGTTTGATTATTCCCAAAACATCGACTTTGTTTTCTTGTCACTCTCACTCTTAATTTATCCTTGTATTATTTTGACTCTATTCTCGTGATTTTATACTTTATTCCTGTAATTTTATCTTTTTTTATTTTTTATTAGTATGTCACAACTGCTTGGTAGGAAAATGTCTTTATAAATGTCTGAATATGGAACTAAAACTAAAATGGATTTTAGTTCCATTTTTTTTCTCTTCAAATAGGTTTTAGAAAAAGTTTCCAAGTTAAAAAACATGGAGAATATGAAGAGGTGTAAATAACGACTGCTGGCACTTTACATTATAATTAATATTTTCCTTCATTGCCACTAACAGAAATTGGACCAAATCTTTCTGTCCACCCTGGAAAGAGAAATATTCAGTGATTTTGCTGCTTTCTTATGAATACAGAGTGAAAAATATCCTGTTTCTATTAGATAGATGCTAAATGAGCGCTAATGGCTGATCCTGCTTCTCTCTGGATGATTTGAGGCTGCAGACGCTGTTCTGCCGCACCATTCAGTCAGTGACCCAGCAATTATCCTGCAACAATTTGTCTACTCTTAAAAGCATTAACTGTCGGATTATGAAAGATTAGATTTCACTTACCTGAATAAATGCGTCATGCAGCCCAGATGGGATGTCCTCCTGGGCTAATGGGCTTTTAGGAGGAAGGATATTGAGATATATGTATATATTTTTATTAGTCTAATAGTTTTACCTATTTGCTTTAACTAAAAAGAGAGATATTCTTGAAATGCTTGATAAAATTAGCATTAATATTAGTGGGAAAGTTGCATACTTTCCTCAATCTGGATTATTTATTGCAAGATTAATGGATCTAAAATAAAAGTGCTGGGAAGTTTGACAGGAGTTTAATAACTAAAAAGGAAATTTAAAGCCACTCTGATAAATATGAAAGTATAACCTGCAGCTGTTTAGCTCAGCTCAGTCATAAAACCCATTTCTGTTGAGGGGTAGGCTTGTCCATCATAATGAAATTCACAAAAAGGGATTTTCTTGTAACTTTGTTAAATTAATGATGTTGGTCAATGAAGGAATCATGTAAACAGAACCTGTATGAGATTCATATCGTCTTGGTTTTAAAGTGCATCAATGCAGGAAACGCCTTGGAAAGCAGCAGCTGCGGAAAGTTTCCCTCTGAGAGGCTCGAAGCGCCGGACGGGACGCTGATGTCCCGGGTTTGGGACAAGACGTCCCTCACTGCTGCCGTTTCATATTTAGACCGGTTATCAGTTTTCCATCAGGTTGCACAAAACTAAATGTGCTACCTTAAAAATGTCTGCTATCTATATGCAAATGCTGAAATTTTCAAAGAATTAAACTGTAGCCACTTTTTGAGATGTTTTAACCCATTAAAAATCAAAAAGTGCCGAATGAACCATCAGACTAACCATAAAAACAGGAAGAAATATGAGAAAATCAATTAGCTTTTATTTGTAAAGTATTTACATGTTAAATGTTGCAGTTTTTGATAACATTGTTGATCTATTTAGGCTTAAGGAGTTTAACAGGCATTTCTGTCAAATTATAATTTAGTTTGAAATGGCAACAATTGTCAGATGGCCCGTCTTCCATCTGATGTAACAAAAAGGATTTATTCTAAATAAAAGAAGTTTATCATATATTGCTCATAGCAAAACTTAAAATAACATTTATCAGATTTTTCAGAGCCACAAATAAAATAAATCTCAGATTGCTGCTAATCAGGTAATGCTAGTAGATAAAGAAATGCTGTGCTTTGAAAATTATTCATACATAAATGTACCAAATGCACTTTATATTACACATAAAATTAGTAAATATATACTGTATTAATAAGCCTAAATCAGGCCGCCATGAGAACAGAGTCCGACCGTTTAGAACCTTTATTTCTTTGAAACCAGTTCAGTCCTTTATTGAGCTCAAGTTTCCAAAAAATGAGGTACAAAAATAATATTTTATTGGCACATTGGGGGACATTAAAGTAGAAATAGGGATATTTTCTGTCGTATTATTGCTGTTATTCACTGTTTGGTTATATTTAGACAAAGAGTAGAGTTTATTTATTTATTTCCGTTTTATTTGAAAGCCAAACCAAAATAAAAATGTTTCGACCTTTAAAACTAAGATACATAAATATAAGCTCATGTCAAACTGCATCACTGTCGTTTCAAGTGGTTAAAGGGACCAAGTTGGCAAATGTTGAAATATAAAGTGAAAGCTGTCAACAAATTTATATTTTATTACTCAGAAAGCGGTTTTGGTAAAAATACGTTCCTTTCACTTTTTTCCAAGCATTTTGAGTTAAGAAGGAAAACGAGATTTTTTTATTTCTCCCTTTATTCACATCTTCAGCAAATTGGCTGTTTTCAGATGAACTATTGACATTATAACCCTAATTTCCCTTCATTTTATTCCAAATGTTTTATCACCACATCCGAACTGGGTTAGCAGTAAAGCCACTGGTTCCACTGGGGAAGTGTTGAGGAAGAAAAGCCATTTTATTCTCCTGTTTGAGAAACGTCACAATATTTGTGTGTAAAGGCCTGAAGAAAACCGGCAAACTGAAAAACCGTCGTTTGATCTCTTCATGTGTTCATTCTGAGTCTAAGTGAACGTGGATCTGGAGGACGAAATATAGAAACTTTATTATAAATTTGTTTTAATCCACAAGACTCAGCAGCTGAGAGTGTTTCCGTCTGAAACATTCACATTTTAGTGGACAGAGAAACAGAGACGAGGTTTTTATTGTCCGTCTGTCGTAGCTCAGCCGCTTTCTCACCCAGATATAAACAGTAATAGAGATAAATATGTTATTTAATATCTTCAGTCAAAATGTTCATAGTCCCAGTTGAAATGAAAGCAAGCAAGATGTCACTCCAGTTTATTAGCACATAACAGATGAGAAAACAGGAAAATCAAGGACCTGCTGTGGAGTTTCAGTCTCAACTGTTGAACCACAAATTAAATATTTTCACCAGTTTTTATCCGATGTTATTGCTTAAAACTCATAAATGTTTCAATGTTCATGTACTTTATGTCTTATTGCAAAAGTCCAAAAGAAATCCAATGATAACAAACAGAAATTAATGAAATTTACTGGTTTCCAACTGACTTGTTTTGGAGCATAGCACTTAAAATGGATAACTTTTACATTTTTTAAACTTTTAGTATGAAGGTATTTAAATTTTTGAGTTTTTAAATTAAAAACCAACAGAGAGAATAAATCTGGTTACTTTGGTGTCATAATTAGGAAAATATATGCAAACTGACATGCAGCGAACAGAATTCAGATGTAATCAAATCAAAACATTTCTTCAGTGATTGACGTTAAAAAGTGAAATCTATATGTTATGTAACATATATGACGGAGTGATATAATTCTGTCATTTTTAATGTTATTAAAACTGAACTTTCATATAGGAAGTAATTCATGCAAAAGGAGCCCCAACCAAGTATTGAGGAAATAGTTTACAGCAGGCCCACATTTCTGAAATAATCCTTCAATTTCTTTTATATAATATTCACATTTTAAAAAAAAAGTTTTCATCAACTGTAAGCCATAATCTTCAAAATGAAAAGAAACAAGGGTACCTGTTCTGCAAAATTCACATTTTTGTTAATTTATGCTTTTGTATTTCCATTTGGGTCTCAACTGATTCTGACAGCAAAACAAATATTTAAAAACATAAAACAAACCAAAAAAACACGCAGATATTTTTTGGTGTTTGGAAAACGACCCCTTTCAAAAACCTCCCATTTGTTAGGTCACGTTCCACGGCTACAGCGCCGTTACCCAGCAACCCCGGCGGAGCTGCAACACATTTGGTCAGCTGGTTCTGGCGCTGACCTTTCCTAACATTTTACAAGTTTATGGGCAAAAAGTCGCCTATTATATACGGCTCTCTGTTGTTCAAACAGGAGTTTTATTGATCAGTTCCAATCTAATTTATTGATCAGGTGGTGTAAAACGGACCGTAACGTTTTCAGTACCTCTGAAGGCCTGGATGGTTTCCTGGTTTTTGGAGCTCTTAGATTGTATTTCCTGTCTGGACAGGAAATGTGTTCCAACAGGAACCGAAGAGCGTCAGTGGAAAAGAGAGATTTGATGTAAAATCAAAGAAGGATTTGTTATTAAAACAAGATTTCATATTTCAAAGACTTAAAGACGATCCGTAGTCTCAGTGTACAATCATCATCAACAAAAAAAAGTCATAGCAAATTTCTCTAAAAAATTTGTTAATCTAAAAATTTTCTAGAAAAAACAAGAACATTTCTTGTTCTTGTTTAGCTCCAAAAGCTAAATATTTGTTAATTTGTTGGTTCTGAGATTCATCCCTAAATTTCTGAATTTTATTCTAGCAAATTTTTGACTTGGAGCTTAGGGATTTATTTCCTTGATTTTGTTAGAACATTTCTGAGATCAATCTCAAACTTTGAGTTTTTTTTGGGCAGCAGTTTCCTCCTTTTTTTCTGTTTAGTGGCCGTCAGGCTGTTGCAGGCGGTAATAGAAATTTAAACTCTGATCATCTATGAAAAAAATTTAAATCTGTTCAGTGTTGCTGAAAATGCCCAACAGAAGCAATAAAAGAATCGTGCAGAAGTTCAGCTCTGCTTCGTTTGTGTCCGACTGTTGGGCCCCATCGTGACTCTGTGTCCATTTACACAACCAGGTTCTTTTCTTCTTTGTAAGCAATAAGGACGTTTCATTTAATATAAATAAAGGCTCTCTGTGGGTTTGTCTTCTGCTGAAGGATGCAATAAAACGCCATAATTACAGAAGGATGCAGCTTCATTTTTACCTCTCCTGAAATACAAACAGGCCCAATCTGCTGCTGTCAGATGGAAAAAGTGAAAGTTTAGGAAACTCCAAGCTGGCAGACGTTCTGGACCTTTGCTAGTTTGCTGCAGAGAGAATCAGCTGACAGGGGTCAGAGGTTAACCCCACATTCTTGTCCTCCAGGCTTGAAGACAAACCCCATGATTGGTTCTGCTTCAACATGCAGGTTAAGTGAAGAAGAAAACAGGAAAACACATGTTGAGTACCTGTACTATCTGTGTTTCTGTAGTATATAAATATGTGTACTGTAACTGGTGAATAATGTATATATATATATATATATATAAACATATATATATACATAAATATAAACATAAAGAGTAGACAAAGTCTCTGGCTGATGCTTTTGTCTAAAGAAGATTTGAAACGAAGAGAAAACATGAAGGAAGTGATTTCTCAGCTGGAATGATGTTTATGCTGAAGCTTTTTACTTCTAAACATTTAGAATAACTTGCTTTATGTTGCTTTAGATTAAAGTACTGTTAGGGTTTATTTAAAAAAAACAGCAAGATGAAGAAATTATGAATGCCATCACAATGAAACTTTTAGAAAGGGAACTGGGAAAAAATGTGTATAGTTGAAACGATAATCGAATATTGAAGTAATCCTGATCAACTGATTAATCACTAACTGAAGGCCATTTGAAAGAGCAGCAAACTCAGCATCTTGCTATTCTTTACTATTTATTTACTTAAGTAGAAATACTGGCACCATCATGTATTTAAAACCTTTTTGAAAAAGATTTGTTTACT
Organism: Poecilia latipinna; assembly: GCF_001443285.1. NCBI lineage: Eukaryota > Metazoa > Chordata > Actinopteri > Cyprinodontiformes > Poeciliidae > Poecilia > Poecilia latipinna. The sequence continues at coordinate 35,620 of NW_015115342.1, forward strand.
TTGCATTAGAATTTCGGGCGATAGATTTGATCCCCCTGATTCAGACTTCTTCCTTTGCTGCAAAGCAACTTCATTTTATTTGGTTTGGTTTGCTGAAGCCCAGTCATTTAAAACACCACAATATGGCAAAGCATCTGACCTGATGAGGTTGTATCATTTGATGCTTCCTGAACAAGAAACATTAACTTTGTTACAGTCAGCTCGTCTTCGTCAAGTCTTAAAAACCGAACTGAAACAAGGAAGGCCAGTGGAGTCCAAGCAGAAAACATGTTCAGGTAGAAGTGACATAACAAGAACGACGCCGTCTGCCGTTACGTAAAACGCTTCACTAAAGCGAGCAGACGCTCACATTTCTCCTATAAAGGCTCCACGTTTCTTCATCATTCCTTGTTTTTTATTCCCTCATTTGCAGCGATTTGGGGAAAATGAAGATACAGGAATTTAGAGAAACGCAGAATGTTTGGAAAGCTTTAAGAGTCTGATTGAGATTTATGACATTTGGCTTTATGACCAGATGAAATCTGGATTTACTTTGTTAAACTTGAAGGAATGTGAATGATTTACACCTTCAAAACAAGTAATATAAAATTATGAGATTGTTAAAAAATGTAATTAAAAGCAAGGCGAATTATGAAAAATAAAGTTTATCCTTTCAACTCTTCTTTCAAGTCTGTAGCTCAAAAAAGGTTTTCAAAAAACTATGTTTCCAGTCAATCCACTTTTTGGTATTTGTTAAATTTTTCAATCAATTTTATTAGTGAACAATACGATTCAGCTAGCCAGATTATCAGTAGCTTGCTGCATTAACAGCTATGTTCTGAAATTGCTGTTAATGCAGCAACATTATCAAGAAAAAAAGCCTTTAGGGACGAGATGGGGAGTCACTGAGGAGGAAACGAGCAGCTGCAGTCCAGATTAGGGTCAGAAGAACAGCAAGAATCTGGAGGAGAAACTGCAGAGGAGCCAAATCAGAGAATCAGGAAGGAAGAAGATCTCAGGCTGCGAGCAAAAGGAGGATCAGATGGACGGAAGCCTGGAAGGAAAAAAAGAGCTGAAGACATTCAGACAGGTTCAGGATCATCATCATGATGAAGATCATCTTCCCATCCTCCTCTGACCCACATGTGTTGGAAAACAATTTATTTCTTAGACAGAAAATATCCCTAGAATGACGAAGGTTGTATTTTGGGAACATTCAAAACAAAACCAACTTCTGCCTGAACTGGAAATATGAACACAAGGTGAGAGTCCTGCTGCTGTTTGTTAGCAGAAACAACATAATGAGTCATTTTTCCAGGATAATGGAAATAATACACCTCAACTCTACTTTTATTCCAGCTAATAAAGCCCAGAGCCGTCCTTTCTAAAACATGCTACAATATTTACATTTCAGTTTGTATGAGAGTTAAAATCCAGAAAGCCAAACGCCAGCGTGTGTTCAGAGCTTAAAGTTTAAGCATCAACCTTCAGAATCAGCTTCTGTTCTGAACTGAAGACGAATAAATCCATCGAGAAAAACATCACATAATAACAACCTTTGATTCTGGAGATTTGTTTCATTCCAGACAATTTATCAACACTTTTCTTAAACTGCTTCAAAAATAAAAATGACAGGTGAAATTACTTTTCACTGGCAAGTGCAGTTTTTATTTTACTTAACAGAAAATTGGAGGAAAGGTGTCATTTGATTCAGACGGTCGTTTGAGAGATAAAATTTTACAATGATGGATTTGCCAGAGAAAACTGAAAAGGCTCTCCTACCACATCTGTGTCCGACTTCCTGCTTAAACTCCTGGGAGGTGAACACTTCCCCTGGCAAACCGGACCAACCGCGTTGGCCCAGTAAGCAGTAACAGATACAACAAACGCCGTAAAAGAAAAGATGCTCCAGAAGGTCCAGTGAACGACGATGGACAGCATCAGCATCTTCACAGAACTCACTGCAGAGGCAATGAAGGATCACAAGGAGTTCAATTTCTGTTTCCTGCATGTCTGTTTTTTAGGCGTCAAACCAAAACATCTGACTCAACAAAAGCGGCAGCCATCTTGCTGACGAGCACATCCGGTTTCTACCAGCCACAGATGGGAGGCGATGTACGGATTTAACAGATGGTGACAGACCGAATATAACTCAGGCTTCCTTTCCATTTACCATATTGTTGAGCAATTTGACATTTCAGAAATAAATTTGCTCAATGGAGACACCCAGCNACCTAGAGAGGCTCGGTCTCCCTCAGGATGTGGTGCGCACCATTCAGTGCGCACGAGCCACTTCCACAGCGTTATATGCTTCGAAGTGGTCAGCCTTTCAACGCTGATGTGCGGGAGAGAGCTTGGAGCCCATTTCATGTCCTTTAGGCTGAGTGCTGTCATTTCTCCATCAGCTGATGGACAGAAATTTAGTTTTCAGCACCATTAAAACAGATGCTGCAGCTATTTCCTCCTGTCATGAGGGTTTTTGGTGACAGAACGGTTTTCAACCACCCACTGATGAAGCGGTTTCTGAGAGGTGTGCGCAGAAGCAGACAGGTGTCACGCCCACTTGCTCCTCTGTGGGATTTAACACTGGTCCTGCACGCTCTGGTTGAAGCTCCATTTCAGCCTTTAGATCAGGCTCCTCTTAAGTTCCTATCTTTTAAAACTGCTCTGCTGTTGGCCCTTACGTCTGCAAAGAAAGTGAGCGATTTTTCCGCTCTCTTTGTTGCTCCTTCTTGTCTCGGAATACGAGGCGACGGCAGCTCAGCTGTGCTGCGTCCCAATCCTGCTTTACTCCTCAAAGCATCACAAGCTTGTTCAGATCAAGGGAGATATCTTTGGAGGGTTCTTATCCCCCTCCTCATAAATCCGAGACAGAAACTGGTTCTCATCTTCTCTGCCCTGTGCGCGCGCTCTCATGTTATGTGGTGCACACGTCTGCACTGCGTCACTCTCAGCGTCTGTTCGTGCACTACGGAGATAACTCAGTGGAGCATCCTTTCTGCCCAGCGTCTTTCTCACTGGTTGTGTGAGGCCATCTCACAGGCTTACACTTCTTCTGAATTGGATCCTCCAGAGAATCAGACAGCTCACGCCACCGGAGGAATTTCATCCTCCACAGCTCTGCATGGAGGAATGTCTGTGGAGGACATTTGCACAGCAGCTTCCTGGTCATATCTGTGCTCATTTATTCGGTTTTACCTGTGTTTTTCATCATTGGGAAAAACTGGTAATCAATGTTGAATCAATGTATGCTGTTTGTCACACTCCTTACCCTCCTATTCCCTCCTATTCCCTCTCCTAATCCTCTTTGAGCTCTGGGTGGGAGCATTTTATTTTTGAACGGGGTGAATCACGTTTTAAATTAAGCATTATATGTTGAGGACAGCATGCTTATAAAAGTTACATGTTAAAGCTTTAACATTTTAACATTTCTGTAACTTTTTTAAGAGCAGTACCTCACTTGCAATTTCAATGATATTGAATTTGATTTCAATGTCATTCCAATATCAGTAACCACAGTGAATAGGTGAATGACTCAAGGTAGTGTGAAGAGCTTTGAGGTCCTACAAGTCACCTGAAGCAGTGGAGCGGTCCGCCTCCCCCTTTTTACACTGGTGGCATGTCCCAACTACACAGCTACTTTGCTGCTAGCTTGTTTTCAACTGGCTTCTGAATTGAATTCTACTCTGAGCCCTTTTGCAGTAAGTTTGGTGATATTACTTTTATCTAAACTGTGTTTATTGAAAATTAACTGTATTGTTTTGTGCCTATGCTGCAGCTTGATAGGTAAATATGATTATGTATGCCAACTAACAATAGGATAAATAATTCATGAATACTCATTAGCGTGTCCTTATTAATTTAGCTGGGAGTGTACAAGTGGAACCGTACAGTTTCTGTTTGTTCTCACATCTATAATCAACACACTATTTAATTATTTGATTTCAAATGTTATCATCTTTCTAACCGGCACCTTCTTCACTCTTATTTTTGTGTTTTTCAGCTGGTGCTCAGCAGTTTGACTCAGAGCTGACTGACAAGAACTGCAGTGAAACTGTCAAGAAGTGGCTTCGTTACGCTCCAGAGAGGGAGGAAGGCATCAAGGAACCAAAGTGACACCAACAAAAGTCAAACGTGGGTTACCCCAACACATACTGTTTCCCTGGTTCATACAGTACAAGGCTTAACCTCAGACTCTGTTCTTCCATGGCCAATAGACTGTTGTTCTGACAGTCAAAAAGGAGTCAGACATGTTTACAGATCTATGCCTCTTTTCCTAGATATACTGTAATATTAATGCCATGTTGTCATTTTTAAATTTGTGTACACAAATTTTTGGGAATATGCATGTAAGATAATTTTGAACAACATAAAACCCCATCATCTGCCAACAAAATTGTGTGTTTAACACCAGTGAAGAAACTTTTAACGGTATGTTATGATGTAGACCTATCAGACCAAAAAAATGTACATGAATCAATATTAATTGATTAACTTTGATTCAATATGAAATCAACACAAATGTGCATGTACATCCACATCCAGATGATGTCAATCAATATTGACGTAGTGTCAGTTATGATTAAAACCCTAGCATTGTTTCAACATATAAGGTTCTGACCATTTTTAATATTTCAATATCAGGTTTCATCATGGATTAAAATTTTCAACCTAATGTTTGTTTCAACATTGATTCACTCATATTTTATTATCTGGGTAGATAGCCACTGCTGGATCAAATCTTGAATGACGTTCAAGATTTGATCCAGAGTGTGAGGGCGACAGTAGTAGAAGTTTGTCCTGTTGCAATCGGTGGGTTGCTAGTTTGATTCCCTTTCTATCTGTCTCTGTCATTGTGCCCTTGCTCAAGACACTTCATCTTCCTGCTGCTGGTGGTCAGAGGACCTGGTGTCACCTCACCTCTGTCAGCTGTGGCTGCTATCAGTGTGTGAATGTGTGTGAATGGGTGAATGACTGAATGTCCTCGAGAGCTACTGTCCTGCAACTTTTGGATACATCTTTCCTCCAATAGACCAGGATCAGCTCCGAACAGACCTGCTAACCAGCCATTCATTTGATTCAGGTGTGTTAATTGGCGCAGGGAAGCATCTGAAAGTTGCAGGATGGCAGCTCTCAAGGACTGGACTTGAGCACCCCTGTACTGAACAGTCGTACCGCGATATTCAAACAAATAAACTTACGTTAAGCATAAGTTGATACTCTTGCGCAAACAGAAAGTTAATGCATTCATTAAAAATAATCCAAATAAAAAACATGACGATCTTAACATGAAACTTACTTATTTTTTTAAATAGATCTTTATTGAGATACAGAATACATAACAGTATAAACGCAGCATACATTGCGGTATAATGTCCGCCAGTGACTTACAAACATTGAGACAACACATCACCATTACATTACATAAATACATCAAAGAAAGAACAAAAAGAGCATGTTTTAATAGCTTTGGGGAACTTACCTTGTTATGAGAAGCTCCAGACAAGACGCCATACTGCTGTCTCCAGGGCAAACACGTGACGTCACAGATACGTTGCGATTGTGGGAGCAACTCTTTATCAAACACCATCTCTTTAGGGAAACTGACAAACCCATCTTTGAATTTGACTAAACAAGTGTTTAATTAACATTGTATTTTTAACATACAACACCAACACTGGTATTCTAACATTTTTAATTATGCTCTGTAGATTTCGATTCATTCCCAAAAAGATTTATTATGGAAAGTATTTTTTTTCTTTCAGTTTAATATTGTCTTTAAATGCCGGTTCTCTAAGATGCAAATACAAGTAAAATGTCTTGCCTAGGAAAAAAAAACTGTATTGTACAATTATTTTGCGGTAGTTTATTGCCAGTCGCCAGTCCTGATTGTGACAAGAGAAGAAGACATCAAATTGACAATATCCTACCGTATTTTGGAATAACAGTATGTTACTGCTGGAATTCCGCCGTAAATGTACAGCCATTTCTAAGAGTGTGGCTTTCAACTCCAGCAGGATCTAGTTTTAAATTGTATGTTTGTTTGTTTGTTTTTAAACTGTAAGAGTTGTTTTTTTTTATTGTTATGTTGTGTTTTAATGAACAGCACTTTGTATCAGCTGTTGTTGTTTTAAAGTGCTTTATAAATAAAGTTGGTATGGTATGGTTTCTGAGTTGAACGTTTCCTAACTATTTGACTCTACTACTGACATGAGCTGAACTGATGATTTTATCCCAAAATACAAGGTTTCCATAAACAATATGATTTTTCACCCTTAAAAAACAACAAAGACAAAACAAAAGTCAAGCTAATTCTCTGGCTGCATTCTTCTGGCCATGACTCTTCAGTCAAGTGTATTAATCATGTTAATATAGGCTCTAATATAATTGTGAATCATATCTAGCAGTGTTGTGGTCAAGACCACCTAACCCGAGACCAAGACAAGACCAAGACCAGAGTGTATCGAGACTGAGACAAGACCAAGACTTTTAGGGTCCGAGACCGAGTCAAGACCAAGACCAGCGGCCCGTGCTACATGACACAATAAAATGTAAAATATGATCAAAATTCCTTTTCAAAATAATCTGAAAGATCCATATTCCCATAAAAACAACTGGATATTAAATACTTAATACATTTTACCAATATTAAATATTCCATTTCTGTGCTAAAATGTGTGATGGTCTCGTGCCATCCCTAAAAACATAACGCCCTGGGCATTTGCCCATATTGCTCATATAAGAAACCACCACCACTGTCTGCACCATTAAACATAGCAATTGAGGCAATGCCCTGACGGTAAATAACACCGTCAGGGCCAAGGAGCAACAAGCAAGAATTAACCAAACAGAAGGCGCTCATTGTGACTGTTTTCACTCTCTATCCCACTACATGAAGCCAGGTAGTCTGACACCATGGCAGACATTACAGCTGCCACTTTGACCGAAAACAATCAAAGAGTGCATGCTCTGCGTGCTCTTTCGTTCTTGTGTTTTAGTTATTTAATTTAAATAACGTACATAATTAAATTAAATAATGATGCAGTGTACACAGAGCATTACAAGAACAAAGAACGGGTGTTCTGTCAGGTAAGATTGTCATACGCTTAGCTCAGACATGCATACGCTGTCATTACCATATGATTTTATTTAATCATCAACATAGAATCATGACCTAGATCATCATACACTTGGTTATTAACAGTTGTATGGCATCCAGCTGCAGCCAGACCTGCTTTAAACACACTTTGAAACCATGACAATGCATGTATATC
>NW_015115342.1:47294-52701 GCF_001443285.1 Poecilia latipinna
TGGTCTTAAGACCAAGACCAACTTCGAGTACCACAACACTGCACCCAGCTTTGAAAAACTGTCGTGTTACAATAAAATGTTTTGGTGTTTGGTGAGCTGTTTTTGTTTTATTTCAGAAAACTGCAATGGAAACATTTAGCATCAGTTTCAGGGTGACGGTGCAGCATGTTTTTTAACCACTTATTAGGTGAACAATCTTATTTACGCAGGATTTAAATTTTAATTGTGTTTCTTATTTAATGAAAACAACAAGATTGCAAAATTGTGTTTTTTTTACATTAGGACAAAGTTTTGATAAAGTTTTGGTCACATTTGCTCCAGAGTGAAATAAAAACATCTGAGTGCGACTCAAACTTTTGACTGACTAAAAGTCCAGCAAAAAAAAAAAAAAACTCCCATCAAACATACAAGATGAAATAGTTCTGTCAAGACAAAATGTAACACCTGAGATTTATATACTAAAAGTCGACGTACTATTCAAAATGAACTGAAGACAGTTTTAGGATGCCTGGAAAGTCTGTACATGTATTAAACTTCTATGGAAATATCTGAATTAACTCCAGCTGCAAACGATACTGCCACAAAATATTTAGCTTTTTATTCTTTCTTGTTTAATTGTTTAATATTGAAATTAAATAATAAAAAAGTCTGATTTGGAATAAACGTTGAATAAATACAGAGGGATGTCATAAAACCTTTGTAAGTTTTGAGCTTTTCAAAACATAGCTGAGTTTTTAACATGGACATTTTTTAGTTTTTGTGTTAAAACTCTCAGAAAAGATAAAAAAAATAACCAGCAACAATGTCTGAAATGATTAATCGGTTTAATCGAGATTAATCAATTAAAATAATCTGATTTAATAATTAATTATTCATTAACTGGAGTAAAGATTCTAAAAATGTTATTTGCTGAAAGAACAGCACAATCAGCAGTAATTAGGTCAAAATTGTAGGAAAAATACAATAATTTTACATTTATGATCAAAGAAAACCTTTTCAGTCTGTGGATATTTTCCACCCAGAACACAAGTGGCTGTTTTGGCTTCATCTGGTTCAAATTCTGGATTAAATCTCCTATTACAACTTTTTGTCACACAGAAAAACGAGCCGTTCATCTCTGGTCTGAATTGATGTTCAGCAGAAAGATCAGAGTTTTTCTCTTCTTGATGTCTGAAGGATTTTTAGCAGCAAATTCGTCCTTTGCTACAAATAATCAAACGTTCATTTAAGGAATGCTGCTGTTGCATCTTTGGCCAAAAATGTTTTTCTTATTTTAAAAGAAGAATTTAGTTTCTGTTTATTTGCATCTATTATTACAAATAAACAATAGTCTATTGTATAAAAAGGCTTAACAAAAATTCTCCAGAATGTGTAGTTTTTTTTTTTTTTTATCTGATTGACTGATTGATTAATTGTCAGAATAATCGATTAATTGCAGCTCTACTAACAACTGAACCCATTTAAGTTAATCTGATGGGTTGGCTGGCAAATTTGAAGTGGGAACTGATAAAATTCAGTCTGTAAAGGAAAGAAAACAAAATGCTGTGCAGAAAGTCAAAGTGTTAAGAGACGAGCGGCGCTTTGTGCCAAAGCATCCCACAGTTTAACAGACAGCCTTTCCAGAATCAGCGACTATTTTTAGTCGTACTCCAACAGCACAAAGAGCAGAGTCGATGTTTTTAGAGCTGCACTTACAAAAACAGAAGTCAAGAACACTCAGGTTTTAGAAACAGCTAGATTTCCTCACAGCATGAAGACAAATAAAAATTTAAAGCTAAGCAGCATTTTATCTGATAGAAGAAATATTTGAACTCTCCCAGGACTGGTTTCTGTTGCAGCTTTTCTCTACAATCCCTAATTATCCACTAAACATCACTGGGGTGGAAAAGCTGGACTGACTGTCTGACTTTAGGATCTAGTCTGAGCTCTGCAGCCAACTCTGTTCCTCTAAGGCTGTTCTTCATCACCTCAGGATTTTGTCTTTAGGAGTAGAGAGCCGGCGCCGTCACACCGTACCGCCGTCCAGGACGGGAGACAGAGATTCCTGGATAATCAGAAGAAAATGTCTCCTTTCGATACAATACTGTGGGACTCTCCAATCCTAACGAAAAGCTGCAGCCTCAGAAACCCGTCTACCCAGGTTTTATGTTTGTTTGCTTTTTACTCTGCACTGAAATGTTAATTTCCACAATAAAGTCAATTCATTCATTCAATAGAATAAGAATAATAGCCACATCAATACTGACTCATACAAACGTTGATTTAATTTTCCATTAATTAAAACCAGGTGATAGGAATGTCTTCTCTTCTTCTGCTATAATATTTGTAGAACTGAAGGAATCAGATTTATTATGAATAATCAATTATTGATTGATTATTCATAATCTAATTTAGTAATCTATTAAATGTTAACTGGAGTACAACTCAAAAAAAGCAATTTGCTTACAAAACCATACAAAATTATAAACATTTTGCATTTAAGATTGAACAAAAATCCTTTGTGAATACGTTCAACCCAGAACTCCTCAAGTGGGAGTTTTTAAATTCTGTAAAGAAATCTATTAAATACCTTTTGCTATCTGCAGCACCCCCAGCTGGTTTCTGTTTAGTCCATGTTAGTCTATTACTTCCTGAGTTCGACCCAACTGCTTCATATAATAATTTTTTCTTAAAAGCAGAATCTCAACATTACAATTTGAATTTCTTATTACAGAACCAAAGTGAACTAAAAACTCCTTCACAGCAGCAGCTGCAAACTGACAGAGATGCTTTTTTCTATTTTACTCAAACCTGCAAACACCAAGTGTTTCTATATCGGCAGGCAGAACAGAGAGCGCGATGATCCGGCAGTGACTCATCCTTTTCATGCCTTCCAACACCAACACAGTTGAACGCTGAGGACCAGCTCCTGTCATCCATCACTGTTTTCATAACACAAGAACAATCTAAACTCCAGAACAGCAGCCGATGTCTTTGTTTGCCTTCAGCAATAAATATCTGAAGGTTTAAGCCTCTGAAATGTTGCAGAGTGTCTCATATACCTCAGGAGTTAGCAAAGAATTTTAACAAATAAACATTTATTTTAAACTTGATTTTTCTTTAAACAAAATTGACCAAACATCTGTCAGAAAGATGAAGGAATCCTAAAATTGCTAAAATATAGCAACATGCTCATTGAAAACAAACAATTTGTTGACAGATGCTAGCCACATGACAGCTTTTCTGTTCTACTCTCATAAAAATTAGCATTTTTGGTAAATGGTACTCAGACTTTAACAGGAACTGTGTACTTTGGTCAGATGAATCTGTAAAAGAGAACTCCATACCTTCTGTTAAGTACAGTGGAGGATCTGTGAGTCTGTGGGTCTGTTTCTCTCCTAAAGTGTCCAGTGAAAATGGCTGAAACACAAATCCCTCCAGGGTTGTTTTGAAACAACTGATTGGATCTCTCTCTGCTAGCCTCATGAAGATGATATCAGAGCCATGACTGACATGAAGCTCTGTGGACGGCAGCATCACCACCAGAGCAGAGAGAATAACAAACCCTGGATCAGCAGGGACCTAAAGGAACCAAAGAGCCTTTAGGGAACAAGATGGAGTGTCGCTGAGGAGGAAACAGAAGCAGCTACACTCAGATTAGAGACAGAAGAACACCAAGAATCTGGAGAATAAATTGTAGTGTGAGGATTTGTGTTTTTGTGTCTTTACTGTTTAATTTAGTCCCTGTGTTGTCTTTTCTATTCGTTAATTGGTTCCAGCTGTCTCTTGTTCCCCTGATTGTTCCCTTGTGTATTTAACCTCACAAATCCTCGTCTTTGTTCCCCTTCCTGAGTCTTTGTTCATGTCTCGTCGTTCACCTGTGTTTCCTGGTTTTGAGAACCTTGAGGACTGAAATAAACTCTGGTCTCCATCCTCACCCTGACCCAACAGAAGGTTCTGTTGCTATGGAAGACATCCTGCATGGTTCTGGTACCGAAGGAAACTCACCATCAGTTACCAACACCTTTAGACCTGTTGCCTTGACAACTCCCATCATGGAAGTCCTGGAAAAACTCCTGCTGGCCCACCTGAGTCCTGCAGTCTGCTTATCACCATGGAGACGGAGATGCCATCATCCACTTGAGGTTCATCTGATCTGCTCTGCAGGAACTCCAGCAGACAATAACTACAATAACTCTAATCTATGTGATTAGATTAGATAATCTAATCTATCTGATCTATATCTATGACTTCCTCACTAACAGACTGAAGGCCGGAGGGTCGAACCAGGAGGCAGCAGGAGAACCTCAGGGCTCTGGATTCTCACCATTCCTTTCTCTCTACACCTTTCTCTCTCAGGTAACTTTATGTTATTAAAGGTAAAGTTTAAACTTTACCTTTAATAAGTCTATGTTACAGATTTGCTGTAACATAGACTGCTACAGGAGAGCTTTCCTGCCACTAGTCATCACCGTCTGTCCAAAGTGGGTCCTGTAGGCCGGCATCCTGCATGTAGTAGTTCTCTCCCTGGTGGTAGTAACATGTCAATGTTCTGCTAATGAGCCATCATTGGATCCAGGATCCAAACCCTCCAGGACCCAAGTTGGACCCACTGCTCTACAATAACTCTGGGCAATATGAATTAACATGAGTTACAACATTTAATTTACCTTTAGGCTCAATAAGGTATTTACTTTGAATATGAACTCATTAAACCTTCAAAATCATAGAATACACTTTAGAAATATGAACAGTCCTGAAAGGGTATTTTTAGACTTCTCTGATTACAGCTTGTGTTGCACAGTGGTGCAGCTGGTAGAGCTGTTGCCTTGGAGCAATAAAGTTCTGGGTTCGATTCCCAGCCCCAGTCTTTCTGCATGGAGTTTGCATGTTCTCCCTGTGCATGGAGGGTTTTCTCCAGCTTCCTCCCACAGTCCAAAAACATGTCAGGTTAATTGGCCTCTCCAAATTGCCCCTAGGTGTGTGTGTGTGTGTTTGTTTCTGTGTTGCCCTGCGACAGACTGGCGACCTGTCCAGGTGACCCCGCCTCTCACCCGGAACGTTAGCTGGAGAGGCTCCTTACTGCAGTCTGGAAATAGTGGAGCCAAACTTAGGTTTATGTTTGGGACATAATGATAAGATGAAAATAGAAGTGAAAACACAATTCTGCTTTTATACAGAAGGTTGAAATATTTATGAACTCCTGTTATAAATGGCCGCCCCATAAAAAGTAATCATTCCTCTCGGCATGCACTCTGAAAACAGACAGTAGATATGACGTCTATTTTAAGGTTGTCTGCAAATTCAAACCGGTTTTCAGACAAACAGTTAGAAAGACAGCAGGGCTACCGCTGTGGGATGAATCAGGTAAAGTAGCAACTGTTTGGATCGTACCTGTGGCTCCGGACGGGTCTTCGGAAAACTCCTT
>NW_015115342.1:55791-59203 GCF_001443285.1 Poecilia latipinna
CCGGTTTTCAGACAAACAGTTAGAAAGACAGCAGGGCTACCGCTGTGGGATGAATCAGGTAAAGTAGCAACTGTTTGGATCGTACCTGTGGCTCCGGACGGGTCTTCGGAAAACTCCTTCTGCCATGAAGTCCAAATCATTTTCCCCTGACAGGAGAGAAACTGTTTCATCCCCCTTTACAGGGTGACTTATTAAGCTGGTCAGGTGTAAGAGTAACACAAAATATGTTCATTACATTTTTTTTTTCATATTATCTTTATTAGGCATTTTGAGATTTATACAAACATATAAACATAAAAAATAAAATATATATAAACATAAAAAACAAAAAAAAAACAAAAAAAAAAAAACTTACACAGCACAGAATCAGAAGAGAAAATTTGGAGGCATGTAAATAAGTCACAGCATTCTCTTGACAGGCACCAGTGGAGCTACAGACTCAATGACATGTCATTTAGGTTCACTTTACTGGTTTGTTAATTTTGAAATAATTAAGAACATGTTCCCATCTTCTTTTAAAGGTATAAAATTTTCCATCCAGAGAGTATCTCAATCTTTCTAATACAATCACTTCAGAAAATAGGTTTTTCCATAGCTGGATCGATGGGGCATCACAACCTATCCATTTAACCATTATTACCTTTCTGGCCAACATTAATAAGAATTGCACAGTCTCTTTGTGAGTACCCAGGTGAGTGGGTATGAGTCCAAGTAGACAAAGCACTGGACCAGGATGCACTGTTTGTCCTATAGCAGAGCTGATTTCACGACACACTGCCTGCCAGAATGCCTCTATAATTTTACATTCCCATAGGCAGTGAATTCTAGTTCCTGTAGCTACTTTACATTTAGGACAGTTTGGAGAGCTTCCTGGTGTGTACTTGCTATATATATATGGTGATATGTATACATTGTGTAAAATATTATATTGCATTTCTTTATATCGGTTGCATACTGAGATTCTGGAAGGCAGAGTCAAGATGTCTTCCCATGCTTCTGAATCAATTGTGCTTTTCAGAGTTCTGCTCCAGGTTGATCGTAAATTCTCCAAGTTATCTTTCCTTGGCGTTTGTAACTCAGCATAGAATCTTGACACAAATCTCCCACGTTTATGACAATCAAGAATAGCTTTATCAAGTAAATAACAATCCACCTCTAGTGAGTCAGTTTTTGCCTTAACATAATGCCTTAGTTGAAGGTATTTATAGAAGTCCCTGGAAGCAATACCATATTGTGTTCTTAATTCTTCAAATGTCTTGAATTTTCCGCTATGCCATAGATCATGCATCCTAGCAACGCCAGCATCCCGCCATGACCTAAGGTCAGGACCAGCGCCCTCTACTGTCAAATCCGGGTTGTCTACCAGTGTTGTCAGACATGAAAAGTTTTTATTCTGTCCAAACATTTTCTTCAGAATATTCCATGCTTTAATGGTATTAGTAATTAGAAAATTATCTTTAGCCATGGCTGGGAGTTCTCGTTGTTGTTTATTTAACAGTTTTATTGGGTGGTAGGGTTTACAAACACTTTCTTCAATCCTTAGCCATGCTTTTGGGTAGCCCACATTGAAATAATTCTTGCATGTAAAGACAATACATAATTCTCAATTTTGGGCAGAGCCCATCCACCTAAGGCTCTGGGAAGTTGTAGAACTTCAGTTTTAATTTTAGGTTTCCTGCCCGCCCAAATAAATTCTGATATTGCTTTATTTATTCCAGCTAAGTCTTTAGAGTCAATAAAGAGAAACAGCATAGACACTGGATAAATTAACTGAGGGAGGATTATCATCTTAACAAGGTTAACTCTTCCCAGAAAGGATATGGGAAGCCTCTTCCATCTCACCAATCTGTCCTTTATATGGGAGATTGTAGGACTGATGTTTTCTGGATACAGTTGATTAGTTTTAGATGTCATGCGTATTCCCAGATACTTTAACCCCGTAGGAGCCCATCGAAATGGTTTGATGAATGCTGGCTCTCCCCGGTCACAGAAACCCAAAGGCATAATTTCAGACTTTTCGTAATTGACCTTATACCCAGATATTTTACTAAATTTACTGACGCAGCCAATTAGGGCTGGGATAGAGTTCATTACATTTTGAACAAAATTATTTTCAAATATTGAGATTTCAGTCTGAGATTGACAGTTTGAGCTGTTTCAGGGCCTCTGTCACTTTAAATCCATGTAAGCTGCTGACAACGCCATTTTGAAAAGCAGAAGTGGAGGCTCCTGCAAAATTTAAAGAATGCAGTCAGTGGTTTCTGGATGATGAGTCACCAACTTGGCCATTAAAACAGTGAATAACATGATAAATTAAAATTAGCTCAATAATCTCCATTTGCATTATTTATTGTTTTTTCTCTTTTCTCTTTCTACCAAAAACAGGATGATGCATTTTTTTCAGTCTGGAGTTTTGGTCCTAAAAAGCTGTTAGGTTCTGGGGGTTTTCTTGGGCTGCTGCCTGGTCTTTTACTAGATGGGGTCCTGGAGGCGGCAGGCCGGAGTGCTCCTCTGCCATGACGTCATCTTCACGCTGGGAAACAACCATCTTGTTACCTATGGCTTAAGAGAGGCAGACAGACAGTACTTCGACTCCTAGCCCCTCTGAGTTATCTCCAGGGGTTAGGGTTAGGGGTTGAACTATTTATGAACCCAAATGTTCATAAATATGAACATTTGGGTTCATATTTACCCTACCCATAAAAGATTTAGCGGGGGTTCGCAGTACCTGCAAGAGAGGAGAGCGGCTGTCTGCTGTAAAGAATCATTGGGTTCACTGTGAAGCCGTGACTGATTAGTTTTTCAAGAACAATCTAAAACACGACTTAATCAGTTAATAAATAACGTTTTTCACATTTCATATTGTTTCTGAACTGTTCGTACTTTACTAGAGCAGGGCGCAATATGTCGATCTCGGCTTTAGGTGACAAACTAAACGCTGAGACCAGCAGGTCCTCCTCTGACTGGCTTATCAAAACTTCATCATAACTTTATTAAAGAACAACAACAAAAACAAAATGTCTTCAAATTAATGACCCAACAACAATAATAATCTCAGTAATGATTGTTTCTACAAGGTGTTGCTCAATTCTGTGCGTTTCGGTTCCATAACCAAAGTAACTAGCAGAGCAGGAGTTTAAAATGAACTCATCAACCACGCTGTGTTCATGAGAGGATTATTAATTATCGCAAAAATAAATATCAAACCTGAAAACCTGATATCATAACGGACTGAATGTTTTTAATGTAATCTCTGGTCGGCTTGTGGAGCAGGAGGTTGCCATGGCAACGGGTGGGCTTAAATGACAAAGAGAGACGGAGAGTAAAAAGGTGCGAGTGGTTTAGAGTTGATCACCTGTTCAGGTTGTTTTACCTTTGCTGTGGCGAATCACAGCTGCTGTAGTTTCTGATC
>NW_015115342.1:64163-65950 GCF_001443285.1 Poecilia latipinna
TTTCCTATAACAAAATAGACCTGCAGAAAGAAATTACTAATAAAATATCTTACATATCCATAGTTGTATGCTCTGTATAGAGCTTTACCTTAGCTTTTATTGTATATCTCACTATTTTGTAATTTATCATTGTTTATTAAACTCTGAAAGCTGAGTGGGTTTGTTCATATTCTGTCCTAGAAGGCAGTTAAATGGGCTTCTTTTTTTGAGCACCTGCCCCTTTAGTGGTCTCTGCACGGCCCTGTAATGTACTGAATGTTTTGAACACAATATCTGCTCGGTTCGAAGAGCGAGCGGTTGCCATGGCAACGGCTGTGCTTAAACGACAAAAAGAGATGGAGAGTAAAAAGGTGCGACTGGTTTAGAGTTGATCACCTGTTCAGGTTGTTTTACCTTTCATTACCTTTGCTGTGGCTCTTTACAGCCGCTGTTGTTTCTGAACGGTCAATAAACAACAAAATTGGACTAATTACCTCGTTCTGTGTGAGTATCACGTCATTTACAACAGAGATCGAACACGGTAAATATGTTTCATTAAGTATTTAACAAACAAATGGCTTCTATTGGATAATTTTTCGAAATTAAATTGTCTAATTTAGAAATAATAGTTTTATTGCTCTCTGGCATCTTGCTTTGAGCTCAGAGTCTGAGACATTTTTCCTTTATCAAAATTTTTTGGCTCTTATTTAGTGGAAATATTGATGTTGATGAGATTTTCTCCGAAATTAAAACCTTTTTCAACCTTTATAGCTCCACTGTTGAAAATGAGGCTCTAACATTCACAAATGAAATTGAAATAAATTCTAGTTCAACATCTGGTTTGAGGTGATTCCTCTGGAACCTGTTGGAGGAAAAACATCCCAACTTCAGAAGATGAGCTTTAACCTAACAGAGCTCTGTGGTTCCTCCTATCAGGGTGAGGAGGAGCCATGTTGGGAAGAGAAGTGGAAGCTGCAGGATCTTCAGAACAAACAGGTCGTGATGCTAGGCTACTGATTATCCCTCTGTCTGGACACAGAACCAATAGAACCAGTTTAATAGCTAAAATGAATGGTTATATGCCAGACATGGAAAACTGGGATGACTCCATGAAGTTCAGGATTTAGGTCTCATGGCATCTCAAGGTTCAACATTGCAGCCAGTGGGCTGAGGGAGGAAATACAGCTTTACTTTGTAGCAATTCAAGAGCTACTTAAAAAAAAAAATCAGCACAGAAACTCCAAAGCACACAAAGATATTTAGGAAAAATCTCTGGGTCAATCTTCTTCTCACAGATCCCAGGTTCTCCCGGCAGGCCGAAGTGAAACCACACAGAAAACAACAATGACTGACATTCAGCACCTCAAAAGATTGAGTCCTGGCATAAACCACAAGTAACCCATAAAATCAACAGAACAGAATGGGGTAAAATTCCCTTTTCTAACCTATCAAATATAATAATTGTAATGTTTTTGTCAAGAGTGTATCAACTCCGACTAAACACCGAGTTAAACCACAGCAAATGATGAGAGGGAGACGTGAAGTAAGGCTGACCATTTACTGTTGGCTTCCTCTTTACATGCTGCGGTGAAAACTGCAGACAGAATGAACACAAAACTTAGTTCTGTGTCTGAGCAAACCTTTGTTGAAGAAGATTTTAGGTTATAATATATCTTAAGAAACTCTCTGGCTCTATCTTCTTCTCACGGTTCTCCCGGCGTGCCGTGTGTAGCCACACAGAAAACAACAATGAGTGACGTCACAGAATTACAGTTTAATCCAATATAAAACAACGTATGAAATTACAA
>NW_015115342.1:69427-75315 GCF_001443285.1 Poecilia latipinna
ACAAATGGAAAAGAAGAAGAAAGAAAGAAAAGCAAAGACGTGCAAAGGCGTCTTTGGAGAATTGCAAGAGCAAATCTGATTGTTCCTCACGTGTATTCCTGTCTTTAATATATTCAAATAAGGCGTATCTTTGCTCATCCAACCAAGAGCTGTCTCAGCCCTCTTTAAATCTCCTGCAATTTGTAAAATCAAAGGACATTTCTCCCCTTTCTCTAAACAAAGTGAGAGCAGAGCTTCTCCTGAATTCCTGCTGTTTTATGGCTTTTCACGGATCAGTGTGAAAAGCTGGAACTTCTCCTGATTGTTTCCCACACAGACAAAAGGCAGATCCAAAGACCTGTTCTAAAAGATTCTAACCCTGATTTAGCATCCATTTAACACAAACTGCTTTAAGTCACGACGAAGAGCCCCATCACTCACATGCTCGACAAATTGATCATGGAGCAATAACTCTGCATTTTGAAAATCTCTAGGAGCATGGGATCTTACAGCCTCCATAAGACTCATTAGAGCCAGCAAAAACTCCTGCAGCGTTTCACCATCCCACTGACAGGGAGAGATAAATGCTTCCTGTAGTGCCACATAGGATTCAAAACACCCATACAATTCCTTTAAGATGGTCATAATTTTGGTGGGATCTTCACGCTCTGTGGTAGGTCAAAACTTTATTTCATCGCGTGCCTCTCCCTCTTAAGTGATCAAATAAAAATAAGGCCTGATCAGCTGTGGACAAATGACGTACCCTCATGCAGGCCTGTACTTCCTCAAGCCACTCAGTTAACCCAATGCCTCTCTTCCTTCTAAACATGGGACATTTTCTATCACGTGGCACAAAAACAAACCTCTCCGTTGTAGAAGGGCTTGCATCAGAAGGTGACCCAGCTGTAGATTGTGCAGCACTAGGTCCAGGCCTGGCTGCCGCCTGTTCTTGACGTAACTTTTCATTTTCAGCTCTCAACTGAACAATTAGGCTTTTCAGGTCCTGCATTTCTGCCTCCATAACTAAACCCTGGCACGTAAAGGAGTGATACAATTATGCCAGCCTCCAAAACACAGGAGAGAGAAAAAAACTAGTTAAAAAGTTAAAACGCCACCACTTAACCAGCTGCTGCTTTGCCAAACAAACAACGTGCTTAAATTTGCAAAAACATCCTGCCAACAATGCCAAATGTGGCATTCAGTGGTTTTGACCATACAATTAATTTAGTTTGTTGCCAACAACGCCACCTGGGGTTATCACCCAGGAATTAACGAAAGGACACAGGTCCGGTTTTGCAATCAGCAGGAGACAGGTTTCAAGTCAATCATAATTTATTTTCACAAAAGAATAAAAATACCTGTACATGAACAAAAAGAAAATTCACATAATAAATCCAACTAGGCTTACCGGTGGGTGCAACTAGGTCCTGGATGTATGCTCCAAAAAAATCAAAACAAACAGCCATGTGGTCACTCACTCTTTGAAATGCCCTCCACCCACTCGTGTTAATCACGGCACAGTCACACCAAAAAAAAAAGGGACGCCGCCATAGACATAATATAAGAGTAGACCCCGCATTGGCCGCTCCGGCGCAGGAAATACGGCGGCCATCTTGGAGCGGTATACCCTCCTACTTTGCTCAATCAAAACAGCAGAAGATGCCTCAGCACTGAGGGATATTCTTGTTTGGATCTATGGATTATTAATTTGAGCAGAATAGAAGTAGTTCTTTAAATGTGGTATGTTCATGCCCCCTTTTTCTTTTGAAAGCTGTAGTGTTTTAAATCTAATTCTTGCCTTTTTTCCAAGCCATATGAATCTGGAAAGCATTGTGTCCCACTCTACAAATTGCTTTTTGGTCATTTCTGCTGGTAGGGCATAAACAAGAAAATAAATATTGGTAGTAGGTGTTGTATATTCGACTGATTTAATCACGAATAGGAGTCGGGTGGATTTTTAGATGAACTTTAGTGGATTAAGAATGAACGAATCATTCATTCTTAATGAATGATTTGTTTCATGTTCATGATTCGTTTCAGCATGTTAGCTAACAGCATGTTAGCTAACATGCTGTTAGCTAACATGCTAACAGCATGTTAGCTGTTAGCAAACATGCTAACAGCTCATTTTCGGCAGGAGACGCACTTCTTCTGTCACAACTCAAGGCTCCTCCTTCACTTGTTCCAAAGGACCATGGGACATGCAGTCCACGCTGGCAAAGGTGCACAAACAGTCCGCCTCGAACCAGACACCAACTATCAAAAATGCTATCCAAGTAACTGCAACTCAAATAGTCACCTGTACTAGACTACAATATTAGAAACAATAAGTCCCAAGTAAATCCTGGTTAAATCAAACAAATTCTCAACAGTAGGTTCATTTTGATAGATTAAATTCTTTGGGTTAACCTCATGAAGGGGGTGACAGTCCATGGTTGTATATCTAATCTAATTTTGGTCTGAAGATCTTCATAATTACACTTGGCTATAGTGGTTGTATCTTTGGGGATCAGAACTCCAAGGTACTTCAATACGATTTGGTCCCATTTTAATTCCGCACGCAAAGAATTTGGTGGATTATGAATAAATGTCAATATCTGTGTTTTTTTTCACATTCAGTTTATATCCTGCAAATTCACCAAAGCTGCTCAAGCTCTGAAACAATGTAGGCAGTGATGTGTTTGGCTCACTTATGTATACCAACACATCATCCGCGTATAGCGCCACCTTGTGTGAATCACCAGAAATGTTTATACCTTTGATATATTCAGTTTGCCGTATTAGTTGGGCCAACAGTTCTATGTAAAGGGCGAACAGTAAAGGAGAGAATCCACATCCTCGTCTCGTTCCACGCTCCAATTCATTTGACAGATTTCCATTGATTTTTATCTGTGCATTTGTTTTTTTGTATATTGACCTGATTACAACAATAAAATTGGAGTGGAAAGCAAACGTCTCGAGTACCTTATATAGAAGGTCCCAGCTTATTGTATCGGAAGCTTTTTCAGCATCAAGGCTGATCACTGCAGCTGGTTTGGCAGTTTTGAATGTGGTTCCGGATATGCAATGTGCGACATATATTATCATGGGTTTGTCTCTGTGGGATAAAACCGGTCTGATCGGTACGAATAAGTTCTGGAGGCCCCCTTAGAGGGCCTCCAGTCGCCCTCTAATGGATGAAAAGGGGAAGCAGCAGGCAGGCAGAAACCCCCCCACAAAGAAAAATAAAAACTGGTTCTCAACATATGCTGGAGTAGTTATTTTATGTAAAAGTTTAATAGGACAGAATCCAAGACTATTTAATTTTTATCCAACCAAACTTTAAATTTTTCCATATCTGTTTCTTCTCAACCTGTAAAAGCAACAAACATATAAGAAAATAAATGCTCATTATTTCAGAAAGACGTCTTAACTCCATATGTGATATTTTATTGGAACATCTTTATTCATAACTAACTGGAAAAGGATTTGGACTTTACTAAATATATGATAACTAATAAAGTTAAAGTGTCTTTTAAAATTATTCACAGAATTTATCCATCCAAAGTTTTTCTATGTTTTAACAATAACATGGATATTATTTGCTCTTTAGTGAAGGAAACACAGAAGATATTTGATTTATTTTGGCCTTTTCTCTGTTCAATTTTGGAAAAGTATTTTCATTATGATTTCTGCTTCTATTGAACCATATGTCTCCATTTTTTTTACATTTATTGTTTTGCTTCATTAACTATCCAACAGCTAAGAAAATTTTTTTATAGTATTAATCTTATTATATTCTTAGCCAAATGACACATGCACAAATGCTGTTACACTAATAAAAAAAATACTTCTCTCCATTTTTGGCAATGAGGTCAAACAATATATCAAAACTATTGGAAATTCCACCAATACTAAAGCTATTAAAATTTGCACTGTATATTTTCTTTAATATATTTATGTAATACTAGGCTGATGTACTGCCTCAATGTTTTTTGCCCCCTGGTGGTAATTATGTCACACTTTATGCTGCTTTTGTAATATTATGTATTTTGTATCTCAATAAAGATTATAAAGAAACAGAAAAAGAAAGATGTATCCTGGAAGGCGTGCCATGTGCATGCAGGAGGCAAGAGGGCGGAGGGGTCAGTGAAAGGGTTTTAAGGCACTCCCCCTGCTGGCAGCCCCATGCATAGCATCATAAAACAACATGGAATGATACACTTTGAAAATATATACAAATACATGAAAACAGAAATGAAAAATACTTCTACAAATAGATGGGCTGTGATTGGTCGATTGGTCATACAGTGTATTACAATAACATGATTGAATATATATACATTGATATTTTTTTACTTAATATCATGCAGTGTTGTAATATAATAAAATTTGTAATTTGTTATACAATATATTTTTTTAAATTATTAATATTTGTCTGTTTCATTTGATTAGGTTTTGATCTGGGTTGGGCTTCTTTGGAGAGTTTAATTTTCAATGACAGTCTTATGCTGCCATCTAGTGGAGGCTCAGGGATATAGGATGAAACCCACTTGCACATTAGAGCAAACGAAATAAAACAAAAAATGGTAGGGGGGACAGTCTTGACACAGAATATGTGGAAGGGGCCTCACATACCCTCCAAGTTTGGTCGGTGTGGCTCCTTCCCTTGACAGAGCTGCTATTGACCTCCATTCATTTGAAGAATTGCTCACTCAAAACAACTTCACAATTATAAATGCTCTTTTCAACAAACTTGGTTTTCTATGCTCCCTCCAACCCTCTGCAGGTCCCCACCACGTTTGGTGGTCCGAGCTAAAGAGTCCCATTAATTTTTCTGTCTAGTCAGTCTGGCTAGGAATGTCCTATGGAGCTGGGTTTTAACCGTAACCTCATTAGCCTCTTACTTCAACTTAGCCAAATTTTATTCGATTTTTATTTGTTTTTCAACTGTCTTTTGGAAAAAAATCACACTTCACTTTTAAAATCTAATCTCTGAGCCTCTGTTGGATAAAGGATTTGCTGCTCTGAAGACTGGACTTTGGTTTTAAGCATTTACTCTTTTAACCATGTTTTTTGATTTTATTTCTCTTCAAACTCAGTTTTTAAGACAGAAATCACAGCTCAGATTCAAATCTCATCTCTGAGCTTCTGCTATGTGCCAAAAATGTCTGTAAAAGCCATTCTGAACATCAGAAATGGCCTTTAAAATGTCTGTCAGCATTTCAGCATTTCCCAGAATGCATTGCATGGTGGGGCTTCAAATTCTAGCTTGTAGTTCAACTGTTTTTGCTGCAAACCTTAATAAATCATATACTGTTGTGATCAGGATGAGCTCAGCTATTGAACTGGATGACTTAGAATGAACTTAGAAACATGTAAAAAATCAGCACCATGACTCAGAATGGGGTGCATTTTGTTGAACTCCTGCCTGCTGATCATAGAGCACACCTCCCATGGTGGCAGCTTTGGGTAAGTTAATGTGGTCATGTACCTCCTTTGGCTCACATAATACTGAACATTCTAGAGGTCTTGCGGTGTATGATGGCACTAGAATGACTCTTTACTCATACTGGGGTGATGAATCCCAGCAGGTGCCTGGAGACCTGGAAGGCAGCAGCTTGGTGCAGTTGGTCCACGTTCTCCTTCCTTGAGAGGATGACTGGGTGGTGACACTTTGCTATGGCTGCTTTTGTTTATTCCTCTAGGTGGCACTGTGGCATGGGGGCTGTAACAACATGGTGGAAATCTGCTGGTGCACAGTTCATGTTTTCTAGCTTGGCAAAGGTGAGTCAGTTCCCCACCAAGCAGATTGTCAGCACTCAACCCAGACCACAAGAGAATCAACGGAGAACGCTTCTGCTTCCTGGGCATGCTAGTTCCACCTTGCGGTGTTAACGGATAGCGTGTTTTTGAAACTAGGGGCCCGG
>NW_015115343.1:0-18877 GCF_001443285.1 Poecilia latipinna
TTCCCCTCTCAAAAAGGAGGTCAGAGGTCAATGGAATAGTGGAAAAAGTATGAGAAACAAGTTTTACTTCATGTGTCGCAAAGCCAATGTTTCTTTACGCAAACGTGTCGGACACTATACAGGAGAGAAAAGCATAAAACTCAGAAGGTAACAAGACATTTAAGTTTCCACTTATATAAAACAACCTGCAAATCTTTTCCAAGGCACAAATGTCGCCCGATGCTGTGGTTAGAGGGGAAAATGCAAAAAAATCCTCTCACAGCAGGAAATCTCCACTGAAGCGACTGTAAATGTTACATTAGATTATTTGCAATTGTTGTCTGGAAGCTGGGCTGAGTCACTCAACTCAACTTCTCGTCCAGACGAGTTGTGACCTCATGAGAGCAGAATTTTTACTGACTTTACCTTGTTAGTGGTGTAGCTGTCCCACACAATCAGCTTCCCGTCCTGAGAGGCACTAACCAGAAGCCTGCAGAAGCAACAGAAAGCAAAGGTTTGGAAACACAAATCTAGATAAATCCCAGTCTGGATGTTGGATCACAGCTACCCCAGTATTTACTCATGACTACATCAGACCTGCTATTGTTAAAACCTCCATGTTTTAATCACCCGTCTTCCTCCCTTACACAATGCACATATTTGGGTTTTGCCAATTTTTCATCGCAGTGAAATACTTCAGATTATCAAACCAATTTTTTACAAACGATCTGAACAATTGCAAAAAGCAGTTTTTTTTTCTTTTGAAAATGTTTTTGCCCTATCCTAAAACGTAACTGCCTCTGTTGTTAAATCATAAATCAACTGTGATAACGATCATAATTTAGCCATGTCTGATTACTGCGAGATCCGGACAATCCAAATAAGCTCAACCCTAAGCCAGTCTTGAGGCATAACACACAATTTTAGATGTTTAGGTGCAAATTTACATCTGAATGACTCAAAAAAAAAGACCCAAAAATGAAAGTTTTGATATCTCCCAGGTCCAGACTATAGAGATTCAGAGATGTGCTGTTCAAAAACATCTAGTGTGGCTGAATTGAAACAATTTCGCTAAGAAAAGAATGTGCAGAACGTGGAAGGTGTCTGTATTGGAGTCCCACTTTGAGTCTGTTGCCCAGTGCATGGCGTAGATCTTGGCCAGGTGTCCACGAAGGGTGCGTCTTGTCCGCATCTGGATCCGGCCAACGGGATCTAAACTAGCAGCCATCTAAAAGAGAAAACAAGATTTCCGTGAGCTTTATTTTGTTGGGTTTAATTATGATGTTTGCTTATAAACTCATTACAATTATCACGTTAACAGTTTGTTTGGCAGTGACTGCGGGATCAGTAGGTAGTTTTCTTGCAGTCTGAAAATTGTAGGTTCGATTCCAGTTTCCTCTTGCCACACGTTGAAGGAACTTCAAGAAAATCACCATATGAATTCGGTCCAGTTACCATTTAGTGGGCCGGGTTCTCAGTGCCGTTTACCTGGGTGAGTGTTGAATCGCCACAAGCTTTCCTGGCATCCTAATGAGCACAGCATCACAGGAGAGGACAAGACAGGACGTCGCACTTTAAGATTGAGTTTCTTTTTATCTTAAAGTGGAACTTCTTTGCTCTCAAATTATGACTTACCCTTATCTGGTTCCTCAGCTGCTCGGCCTCCTGACGAAGCTGCTCCAGCTCGCTCATTTTGTATGTTTTCCTAGCTTTAACCTGTTGGTTAGAGAACAACTGTACTTTCATAAAACATTGCCTTTAATACGATCAAAGGTGTTTCAGGGTAGCGACAGCTGATGACCGTTTGCTTATGTCCGCTGAGCTTCCTGCCTGGCGACAGCTGAGGCTGGTTCAAAGCCAGCCTTCCCTTTCCCACCCCTAAGAGGAGATAAGCAGGTATACTCTGACCGTGCATATGATTAAATCCCATCTGGGATATGCGTAGTTCAATATTCTCTTAATCCGGTAATCCAGTGGTCATCTTAATCAAATATCAAACAATTAGAATTTTAAAAATAATCTTTACTTAAAGCACTTTTTGCACCCAATTTGTGGATATAAATACTCAAATCGAAGCACACACTTTAATCTCTGAGGTTTACCGAAGCCACTGTGAGGAAAACACTTGTAATCTGTTTATGAGGGCAAAACCATGTCTGGTTTAACAGGGGAGAATAATCTGTAATGACTAAGCTACTACTCAGCTGCCAGTTTCATTACCAGGCAACAGATAAATGGTGAACGTTCCCTTTGAAGCGCACAGGTCAGTCAGACCTCATGATAATCCTGGTCTCCCGCCATAGGAGAGACCCTCCATCAACATACAGTAAACGCCACTTCATCTCTTCAACAATGGTGGCGTTTTTAAACTGGCTAACATCGTCCCTGTCAGAGCCAGCCCAAGGCAAACGGTCCTCCAGGCCAGCAGGGGGCGCCCACAATGTTTAGCTTCTCACAGAAACGATGTACCTTGAAACTTCCTACTTGCAGCTACATTTACTACGAATGGATTTAGCTTTAAATTCAATTTCAATATTTAAAGAAATGTAAAATATTTTAAATTGACAACGTGGAAACTTTACTCACTGGTAAAAGTTGTTTACGCATGTTTTCAACCAAAATTAATTAAGCCGGCCGCTGAGTCTGCATTGAAACACTTCAGAGGTGTGACTTTTAGATCCAACTATTAGCTTTATTAGACGAGGAGAGAAGACGAGTTCAGTGTTTTAGGGGAAGGTAAGGATATTACGGGATTTTTTAAAAATAATTATCATGCAACCTTGCTGTAACCCTATTAATGGTTTGTACATAGATGTTCAAAAAGTGGCAAAAACTTCTTCTGGATGAGAATTTTTCATTTTGTCAAAGAAAAATATGAAAATTCCTGTCTTCCTTCAAAGTGTCAAACATAGACACTTGGTATCAAGCATGAGGCGACTACTTAATGCTTTGCTGGGTAAATTTGACTTAAACGGAGAAGTACTGTGCCATTTAGACACCATGAGATCTGGTGGCCCATCTAAAATATACCACGAGTATATTTTTAGAAATAACATTGTTTCCTTTGCTTACTTTCTGGTATTTATTTAATAAATACTGCTACATGAATGCTGTGACGGTCAAGAAGGAACACATTCAGTGATGTGTTTAATTTAAGTAAAGGTGAAACTCGGTTGATGTTGTTGCTGTTGCTATGGTTACTGAGGGGCGATGAGCTTCACTCAGAGGTCGCTTATTCATTTTACCAAATAAGTAACTGTGTTAGTTTAGGATCAGTTAATTGGCTGAGCTCAATTTGCCCTAAAATGTATTTCATGATGCGTTCCTGTGTCGTCAATAAAGTGTGAAAGGCCATTATTTTTATTTTACTGTAATATTTGGGTTTTAGAAAAACTTTGTCAGGTCGCCTGAGACTCCACCCAACAGACCGAATATCTTGTTAGGCGTATAATGTGTATGAAAATGAAGGTACTAAAGTACTACATGCCAAGACATGCATATATAGGCCTGTCAGAATAAATCAATTAATTGGATGATAAATTAAAGGCAGCACAATAATTTCCATTTGTATGATTTATTGTTTTTCTCTTTTCTCTCTTTTTCCACCTAAAACTGGATAATAAAAGTCTTCAGTCTGGTGCTTTGGTCTCAATGAGCTCTTTTTTGATGGACATTTCTGAGACTTCATAATTCATCTTATTTCTTGTTTTGTTTATTCATTTTGGATATTTAAAATGTCTTAAATCTGCAGCACTACATGTTCATTAGAATTTAAAGTTTATTGATCTTTAAAAATGCATTCTTGCATTGTTATGCCATTACCATTAGTTTTTTTTTTGACAATTGTCTCAAAACAACATTTTTGTTTATCGCAAAACCTCATGGGACGACTTATCAGTTATCATGACAGGCTTAGTTATGCTTTGCTATCCAGTTATCATAAAGTATTCAGTGTCGAGAGTTTTTCTCAGGCCTTTTGTGTCACAGTTATTTTTTTATGTACTGTTTGCTTTTATGCTCCAACAGCTAACCCTAGCTAGTCTTACAAATTACATCCACAAATTGTTAAATAATGTTTGTGATCTTTTGCGCAGCTGCTAACACAAAGAGAATTTGGACAGGATTTCTACTGCACGTGCACCAACCAGTCATAACTTTTTAAGACACTGAGGACATGGTTAGGCTTACGGATCTGTAAAGTGGTTTAGGGGGTCTGCTGTTGTACCCTGTAAATGCTTTTATTTTGGAAAAAAAAAAAGAAACATCTTTACTCCATTTGGGTCAAATGGAGTAAACCTAAGACTCAACAAAGACCCCACATTCTGAACTCCTTTCCGGTTCATGCAAGACATTATTTTCAGCCGTCCCAGTTCTCTTGACCGTGCATATGATCACCAACAATACATAATTTTCAGATTTATCAGTGTGGCTTGTATTTAAGGTTAGGTTTAAGCATTGAAGCAAAAGATTTATGAAGTGGGAAAGAAAGAGTGGGGTGCCTGAGTGTCACGATGCCTACACCTGAATACTGCTCAAATGAACACTTTTCATGACTAGTATTAGATTTTTTTTTTATTGATGTCAATAGAAAATATTAATACCCAGATGTGACCCAATGACCTTAAGATGTACAGGCCTGGCCCAGCTGGGCCCCAAATACAGCATTCCTTACAGCTCCGGTACCATCTTCCTCCAGCTCTGCTCCACACTTTACATACATGCAACCACCCAGAATACGAGAGCCCCACACAACAAAGTACCAACACTGCAAGGAAGAGCATTTAGCTATAGTAGACTACATTTCCCTGGAGGGGCCTGCGACCAGATGGATCACACAGCACTAATGGAAGCCAATGGAGGGTGCATCATAGGTCTCAGTCTCCTGGCACAGCTGCTCGTTTAGCCAATGAAGAGAAGAAAGACTCAGGGAGGAGGTAGAGGAGGAACACATCAGAGATCAGGCCTGGCTGACTCCAGCCAGATGCTCTGTGTGTGCGTGAGTGAGCGTGTGTGTGTTAGCTGCTCGCGAGCGTCAACCGGCCGACGGATCACGGTGAAGCTGCGCTGCAGATTCCTCCTGTGCTGATGCATTGCTGAGCAGCACAGAGGAGGCTTTACCTCCCTCGGCTGTCTCGCCTGTGAGAGCATGCCGTACACCCAACACAAGATGACAGGAATTCAGAGATCTTGAGGGGACCCCACCCCTCTGGGTGCACTGATCTGATGCTGGACTAACAGGGTGGTCACATCTGCAGCTGGAGAGCAGAGCAGTGCAGATCCTTTTGACTGCTGCTTGTCTGATGGACCAGATGTAAAGGTCTAAGGATGTGTATGCAGCAGCAGCATGCAGATGCAGGCCAGAAATAAAAATCTAACAGGAGAGAAACAGCCGCTCTTCATGGGGAATGTATCTGGATGCATCAGCACTGCATCTCTCTCTCTCCGTTATATGTAACCTCTCTATGCCTTTTATATCTATCTGAAAACGTCAAACACGAATCTACCTGCAATCATTTGGCCATAGCCCACATGTGATCGAAAATAATCTGCCCAGCCATCTTAATGCAGGCTGCTGACCCACGGCGTTCAATAAAGGGTGGCTACCTGTTAATTCTCCCGATGGGCTTCAAAAAACACTCAGAGCGACGTCTCCGAAATGCCGTGAAGGGTTGAAATACGTGTCTTTTTCACGCATTAAAGATGCAGTTCGGGGACGATCCTTCTTTAAAAAGTTCCGTGTTATCACGATCAGTGAACAGGCAAACGCAGGAGGGCTCCACACATTTCCATTTCTCCGCTTTTGGTGGAGCTCCAGGAAAAAAAAAGAAAAAACTAGATATAGGAACTGATCAAATCTGCTGCCGCTTTTTTTCTTACTTTCTTTCCTCTCTTTTTTGCCCCTTTTCTGCTGACGGCGTCGCACCTTTTCACGTTCGGAAGGTTAGGAAAAACATTTTTTGTCTAATGTAAGCGGGGAGGGGAAATCAAAAGAACTAGCTCCAGTTTTTCCTTTCTCTGGCCCGCATCAAGGATCGTCCATTAACCGCTGCTCTGCCCGTTTTACTCCGTGTCTTCGTGACGTTATCCCCGTTTCCTTCCTCCCTCTGGTTGCCTCCTCCCTCCCTCTTCCGACACTCCAGCAGGACAGCTGCTCAGACCCGAAGCACCGACGGAAAATCTGCAAACCGCTACCTATGAACAATAAGGTGAAAAAATCCTTGCAGCAATATATCAATACGTCTCGTTTCACGTAGTCTTTTTCCTATCAGGAGAAACGAGCAGACCTCCTGAAATCAATAAGACTTCCTGACACAAAGACTTGAAGAGAGAAAAAATAAAGACCAAAAAAAAAAAAAAAAAGGAGGGGGGGAGGGACAATCCACACTATGCATTTTACACATTTAATGTAAATAAAACTGAAAAGCTTAGCTGTTCATGTACTCATTTGTATATTACCCTTGAGAAAATATTTGAAACATAATTAAATAATTATGATTTTAATATTTTAATAGCTACAATGAAAATTATACATGGTTTCTGAATTCTGACTTGAATTTTGATTTGGCCTCATGCTTGTGTCAACGTTTTTGCAGCGACTAGCTTTTGTCGTTATGTGGGATTGACTAATACCAGCTTCATCTGAATTACTGTTGTCCATTCCCCCCAAACAACACAAGTTTAGTCATTCAGTCAGACTGACTGACTGGAGCGAGTCCGTGCAGATCAGTTTTCAAATCTTTCCATGGATTTATCCCTCGACTTTGACTAGACCATTCTCACTCTCACTATATGTTTGGAGATGTTGTCCTGCTGATGCTGCTGCCACCACCGTGTTGTACTGTGGGGATGGTGTGTTCACGATGTGCTGTGTTGGTTTCCTACCACAAATGGACCATTTTTGGTCCAGCTACATGCTTTGAAACACTCAAAGACCCAAGATCCCAAGACAGTTCATCCTTAGCACCTACTGTATAAGAACCCTGTGGGTCAGAGTTAAGATCTGCAGTTGCTCATTTGGTCAGGCAAATTCAATAATACTGTGTGGCTAAAGATCAGCTGAATGAATTGAAAGGCCGGGTTACTTGACCAGTGAATTCTGTCTTCCCTGATGGTTTGTCCATATTCCAAGATGGCAGTGTTAGAGTCTATCACATTCAAAGTGTGCCAGAGTGGCCCAAGGAGTCAATGAGAGCGATTCTGGATGGAAATACATGTAAAAATAACCGTACAGCAAATAGATTTAAAGTCAAATATGACCACAACTAAAGTTGTTTGATTACAGACTGAAGTGTAAATGTGATCAAGCTTTTCCTCTGGCAGGCCCAAAATTATAAATTACAAAGTAGATGCTGCTCGGACAAGTTTCAGATCCCTTGAAACTTATATTTTCATCTACTGTTAATCTGTTTTATTTTTCTTAAGCATGTTTCTTGTTTTTATTTAATCCAATGTTTTATGGATAGTTTTTTTTTGTTGTCTTGAAGGTATTATTTGTGTTTCGTGTCACTTGATTATTCTGTTTGTCTTTTAGTTTAGTGTTTCCTAGTCTTTGTGTTTGTATCTCCACAGAACATTCCTTGCTCAAAATGAAGAAAAGTAAAATAATTTATTCAGCTCGACTATGAAGCACTTGGTTGTTTTCATTTGTGCTATGGACATAAACTTATCTCTGACGTTGGTATTTGGATTTCGGGAATAACTTACATGGTTTTTGATAATGAAATGAGGATTAAAAAACAAAACTGAGGAACCCCATGTGCTCATCTTGAATGAAATAATTATAGAATGTTGAATAGCATTACAACTTTTAAAGTAATAGTTACAAAATAATAGATTTTAAGAAAAGTTTAAAGATTCCGTTTACAGGGATCAGTGCATGTTACTGTACAGTGACCTCTTGTGGTGATAAAGAAAAATGCACATTTTTTAGGGGCGGGGTTAGGTTCCATCAGCAGTACCTTGGCTGGTGTTTGAGATGTTTTCGTCCTCCCCTTCGGATGTCACATGGGCACCCGTCTCTGCGCTCCCGTGACTCTTTGTAACAAATAACAGGGGGAACGAGGCGTGACGGGGCAGATGTGTTGTTATTGGGCAGCACATTTCACACAGCATCCCGCTGTCCGGAGGTAACTCCGAGCCCCTTCCTGTCACCGGCCTGTCGTGGTCGCCGTCTGCCTGCCAGAGCGTCACCTCGACGCCACCGAGCAGCGCGCGCACACCGGCATCAGCGGCGGAGCCCCGAAATCAGCAGCTAACAGCCAGGAAGTGGATGAAGCTGAGCGGTAAGCCTGCTTAGACGTTTATTTTATGAGACCTCTGCGGATGTTCCAGGGTGCAAACATCCAGCATGCTGTTGTCTGACTGGGAAATTGTCCCATTAGAGCAGCGGTAACTTCTTGACCTTCACTTCTGAAGCGTAAACAAGACGTCAAGTGTCTTCATTGCATCTTTTCGCCCTCTTAAAATGCGTTAACTTTTTTTTTTTAAATTAAATTTATGCCGCAGTCGCTCCACCTTCACGCAACGTCTCTTACGTGACGGAAGCGTTGTTTTATTTTGGTAAGTTGAAGAGGAGCTCGCTGAGGTACAGAGGGCCTTCAGATAGATGTGGTCTGTCTGCAGCTGCATCATAAGCTCAGTGCGTCACTAACAGCCTCCTGCGGAGCATGCAACCCAGCAACATCACACTACAGGGAAGGAAACGCAAGAAGACCTTTCTGCCTATAACTTCCCCTTTGAAACGATATAGGTCATAGTGAGGAAGAGAGCCTCAGTTCACGAACAACACAAAAAACTGAATGTAAATGGATAAAGGTCACTGCATAAGAAGCTCTCATAGCTCCCATTGTAAAATTACAGTTATTTATGGCATCCCTTTTTGAAAACCTTAAATAAACTCATCTTTCATTAGAGGAGCAAAGTATAACACTGAAGATGTAGAATCAAACTTTGGATTGAGTCCATTTATTAACGATGAGAAATAATTGCTATTGTTAAAATTACTAGTTCTGCTGTCTATACGTTGCCTAATGCCCATTTGAGCTGCATCTATGTTTCTCCTTTAACATTCCCAAAGGCTGGAGCATTTGGAGAGAAAGGGAGATCTTTGACCATTCATCTAAGCATAATATCTCAAAATCCGAGTCCTGGGTTCTGTCTAATGTTCTCTTCTCTTCAGCTAAATCCAGTTTCTTTTCTTTTGTAGGATTCTGGAGACATAGACAGCTGTGGAAGAAGAGAAATGTTCTCTCTGTATGTTTTCGGGGTTTTATCCTGCTGAAAAAAACACTTCTGAAACATTTTCAGTCTTTTTTTTTTTACCAGACTTTTTGGTTGTTAAACTATTTTATTTAGCTTGAAAAACAGTTTTTTTTTCAATATATCTATTCTAAACATTATGAAGCGATAAAGACGGTGTCTCAGTTGTCCCTAAAGCAAACAGGAAGACTGTTATCAGAGAGATTACACACTCTTCACGACCGGCTCTGCTTATCCCATCATGTGATTCCTTTAGCTGAGCAACTCATTGAGCATTTCACCTGATCGTAAAGGGTAACCTTCAGAAAAAAAAAAAAAAAAAATGAGTGAGTTAAAGGACATCCGAGGCGTGGCGCTCTGCTGAGGTGATCTCTTTCTGGTTTAAGCTGCATGTGAAAACAAGCAAGCTGCTGCGAATCAGATGACTGCGAATACCAAACCTCAAGTGTAAGCGGAAGACTTTATTAAGAAGCGTGACATGAAAGCTTGACTCGCAGGTTCTCCTTTGGGGTCTATCAAGGGCAGTACGCAATATCTTGTGCAACAAATTGCTTTAAAGTTCAAGATATGAACACATGTGAGGATATTTTAAACACCGGAGTGCAGTGACTGTCATGAGGAGCGCTCCTCAAAAGAGGAACTGCTGTGACAAAATGTTTCTACTGGACAAAAGAATTTAGTAATTTAAGGTGTTTATTTTACTACCGAGCAAACGACATTTCATAAAATGGTAAAACATCTATTTGTTTGTCATCAGCTATTAAACTATACAGAACCATGCTGTTGTAAATTCAATTAATGCATACTGTATTGTTAATGAATTACTAAACTAATCCTACATCTTTTAAGGCTTTCACGTTTTTATCATGCTCCAGTCGATGGTATCCATGGATTTTATTTGGATTTTTGAGATAAATCAACAGCAAGTAATGAGTGGATGAATGTGAGTAAGAAGGAAAGAATGCATGGGTTACAGGTTTTTGTTTTTGCAAAAGGAAAAAGAAAAAAGAACTACCTTTTGATGCAGCTATAGGTCTCAAGCAGCTTTGCATATCTTGGGAGTAGAAAGTGAAGTTTTTGCCTATTCTTCTTTGCAAAATATTTCAATTTCAGTCAAACTGGATGGAGTTTAACTAAACAAAAAATCACATTTAACATCATATATTAGTGCAAATATGATGCACTAATATTTTAGCACTACAAAATCTGTGATTTTGATTAAAAAACAATCAGAATCCTGGAGGGACAACTATTGATTCATAATTTACCAGTTTAATGGGTTTTATCAATCCATTCTGGTGCAACCAGCCCTTTAAGAACATCCATATTTTTGTTATGGCCCAAAATAAAACTGAATTTGATCTACATGGAGACCAAAAATGGGTTGTGTGAAATACTAGTTTCACACAACCCTGAACACACCATTCCCACTTTTAGCCATGGTGATGGCTGCATCATGCTGTGGGAATGCTTTTCTTCAGCAGGAATGGGGAAGCTAGGAAGTTGGTGTGAGGAACATCACAGTCATACACTAGTGTGTGCTCCTCTGTCAGATGAAACCCCAACGAACGAGGCTTGTGGCTGCAATGTGATTACTTTTCCAAGCCATTGTAGAGAACCTTTAATCTTCAGATGAGTAAATTTATACTATATGCTAATAAAAAGCAACATGTACCAAAGTCTAAACTGCTCCCCTTAAGGGCTTTTAGCCAGATGCTGTTTTAATTTTGTCCAGTTACTTGAGTTTTTTTTCTTTTTTTTCTGAATCTTGTTTATATTTTTCTCTTCGTTGCATGGCAGCATTTTATTTCTTTTTATTAAATGTATCTTGAGACCGAACAATGAACACTGTTCACTGACTGCGATGTTCTGATATCCTGCAGCCCATGAAGAGATTCCCATCACAGACCCATGTCTGCTTTTAATGCTGTGCCTCCTCAGGGCACAATGATCACAGCTGTTCGGTATTTATCCATCTGACTTCCCCGCAGATATTTTTTTTTTGCACTCAGAATCTTGTTGCAGTATCTCTTTCACTAATTGTTAATCTTTTTTTTTTTTTAGCCAGAGAACTTAATTAGTGATGTTTCACATGGTGTACTGGTCTCATATTGTAACCAGAAACTTCAGTGTTTTTATCAAATTTTTCAGTTTCAGAATGGTTTGATTTGAGTCCGTTTGAAGCACTGCGATGAGTTTCATTCGTTCTCTTGCAGCCATGCCAAACGAACGCTCCCCTCTCATCACCTCGGGGGTCTGCGGGCTGACCCTGACCGCAGCGACATGCGGCACGGCGTCGGACTCCCCCCAGGACTCCAGCTCCGGGAAAGCGGCTCAGGACCCGCGCAGACTGAACACCTTCTTTGGCGTGATGGTGCCGACCATCCTCTCCATGTTCAGCATCATATTGTTTCTGAGGACAGGTGTGTGGCGCAGGTTCAAAAATAATTGAGAGAAGTGGGGGGAAAAAAACAAGAAAAAGAAAAGCGAGTTCAGTTCAGTTTAGTTTTGCTGTTTGTGAAGCATTTTGGGCTCTGCTCAGTTGTGGTGATGTGGTCTCCGTTTTGCAGGGTTTGTGGTGGGTCACGCGGGGTTACTGCAGGGTCTTTTAATGGTGGTCGTCGCCTACACAATCATATCTCTCACAGTACTGTCGATCTGTGCCATTTCCACTAACGGAGCCATTCAGGGCGGTGGAGCGTATTGTATCCTTACTAGTTGTGAACAGATTGTGGGTTTTTAATTATTCCTTTTAATAATTTGTCCCACATTTATAAGTTACTGCCACTTACCAATAAACAATCCTTAATGAAATGATTTTAGACATGATCAGCCGCTCTTTGGGACCCGAGTTTGGCGGAAGCATCGGTTTGATGTTCTTTCTTGCCAAAGTGTTTGCGTGCGGCGAGTACGTCCTGGGTCTCGTGGAGGCCGTCCTAGATGTTTTCGGAGCAGATCCTGGTACGTCGCGTTCACGCTTAAAATCCCAAACCTACTTTTGATAGTCATCAGACTACCTGGATTGAGGTCCGTCAT
This sequence comes from Poecilia latipinna, assembly GCF_001443285.1. Taxonomy (NCBI): domain Eukaryota; kingdom Metazoa; phylum Chordata; class Actinopteri; order Cyprinodontiformes; family Poeciliidae; genus Poecilia; species Poecilia latipinna. The sequence continues at coordinate 12,274 of NW_015115343.1, forward strand.
TCCATTTATTTCAGAGTCGTCTGTATCCGGAGGGCTGCGGGTTCTCCCTCAGGGCTACTGGTACACAATTCTGTACTCCTCTGTGGTGCTCCTGCTCTGTCTCCTCGTGTGCCTGGTGGGCGCCCACATTTACTCCCGCACGGCCTTCGCCATCCTGCTGGTGGTCACCGTGTCACTGCTGTCCGTCTTCATCAGCACTGTGGCAGTCAAGCCGAAAGACTTCGTCATCACCCGCGTGGGCCCCGGCAACCAGACGATCCGCTACAACGCCAGCTACACGGGTTTCAGCGCCACCACCCTGAGGAACAATCTAGGCTGTGAGTCAGGGTTATCGACAATGCTGACGCTTGTGAAGAAGGGCGAATAATGCAGCTTTTCTTTGGGTTTTTCTTTAAATGTTTTTCTGTGCAGCCGGTTACTCTTTGGACTACAGCACCAACTCTGTCATGTCGTTTGCCACTGTGTTTGCTGTCATGTTCACCAGCTGCACTGGGATCATGGCTGGAGCCAACATGTCAGGTTACAAATTCACTATTTTATGTTTCTAATGTCAATCACAGTGGATCAGGTCATTTTTGCATTAAGGATATTAAAGTGAACTTGCTGAAACAAGCTTTGCTTTTGCAAGTCTCTGCATAAACATGTTCATAGATGTTTGCCGTTTCCCGACGTATGTGTGAAGGTGAGCTGAAGACTCCCAGTATTTCCATCCCTAAAGGCACCATCATCGCCGTCTTCTACACCTTCACCGTCTACGTCCTCCTCTTCATCTTGGTCAGCGCCACGTGTGACAGGTGCCACAGCTGCCATACCTGAACATACAACCTGCCAGCTTCAGTTATGTTAAACAGAAGCGGATCATGCATGATTTATTCTGTTTTAGGACCCTCTTGATTCAAGACTACGGCTTCCTGCAGCGAATTAACATCTGGCCGCCGTTTGTCACTATTGGGATATACTGTGCCTCTCTGTCAGCAGCGATGTGCGCCATGATCGGAGCGTCCCGCATTCTCCACGCTCTTGCTCTGGATCATCTCTTTGGTAAGTTATGGGAGTTTCTTATTTTTTTGAGCACGGCCCCTTTCCTGTATGTGAGGGTTAATGTTTTCTTCTCAGGGTTGCCGTTGGCCCCGGCAACGGTCACATCTAACTCTGGGAACCCGTGGGTGGCGGTGCTGTACACCTGGGGCCTGGCACAGGTCAGTACTGCAGCTTAAATTTGGATTAAAAAAAAATAAATAAATTATTTTGTCATTTTCAGATCTGTATAAATATTGAAAAGATGATAATAATATATAAAAATAGCTGTACTTTATTATCTTATTGTCTAAATGTGTCCTTCCTACCTTTTTGATTTTTTTTTCTTCCTTTCTGCATTGTCCCTTTTACTTCTTCCTTATCTTATATTTCCTTTCATTCTCTTCTGGTCTTTTTTTCCTTCTTTCCTCATCTATCTCCTTCTCTCTTTTTTCTTTTGTCCAAACCGTCCCTTCTCTTCTCTTTCATTCCTTCCCTTTTTTGTTTTTGCAGGCTCTGATTAAAGCCTTAAGTAATAGTATGTTTCTTTTTGATACAATGGCTGCAAAGAACCGCAGTTTTCCATTTCTACATTTTGCTCTGCAAACAGCAGGTTCTCAGACTCAATCCGTTTCTGTTTCCATGTTTCTGTCAGTGTGTGGTGTTTGCAGGGCAGCTGAATGCTGTGGCGAGTCTCGTGACAGTCTTCTACCTACTTGCTTACGCCGCTGTAGATCTGGCCTGTCTGGCTCTGGAGTGGGCATCTGCACCAAACTTCAGGTAAAAATATACATTTCCTATCAAAGACTCTTCTCATATTCTTTTGCTTCCTTAATTCCAGACTCTCTGGATCCAGTTGTCAGGGTTTCTTCTTGTTTCCCCCTTGTGTTTTAACAGACCAACCTTTCAGCTCTTCTCGTGGCACACCTGCCTGCTGGGGATCCTCAGCTGTTTGGTCATGATGTTTGTCATCAACCCGGTGTATTCGTCAGGCAGCATCGTCCTGCTGCTACTGCTGCTGCTTTTCCTCCACTACAGGTCACCCACAAGCAGCTGGGGCTACATCAGCCAGGCTCTCATTTTTCATCAGGTACCTGGACGCAACATGTGCAGAACTCAGGCATGTTCCCCTCCATAGCCGTGTCGTTTCTGTTTTGTCACTGATGTGTGTGGGTGTAGGTGCGTAAGTATCTGTTGATGCTGGATGTGAGGAAAGACCATGTGAAGTTCTGGAGGCCCCAAGTCCTGCTGATGGTGTCCAACCCGCGCTCCTCCTGCCAGCTCATCCTGTTTGTGAACCAGCTGAAGAAGGGCGGACTGTATGTGTTGGGGCATGTGCAGCTGGGAGATCTGGGTAATTATCTGTGTTTGTTCTGTAATGTCTAATGTAATAGATCTCACAGTGCTTACCCCTGAAATTACCACCATGTTGTGATTCCTTGCTAAAATGATCTTGTTTTTCCAAAAATGTAATTCCTTCACTCCCACATTGATGTACTGTAAGAATGAAATTGTGTCTCTGTCATTGGAGGGAAGGTATTTAGTTATATAGTTTCATCTCCTTTGAACCTTTTGAAATTTTGTCACTTCAATATCACACATTTTCATGGATTTTACAGGAATTCTACCTGACAGACCAACACAAAGAAGTTCACAGTTGAGAAGTGTAAACACAACGTTCCCTGGTTTTCAAAAAGCCCAACCCACTTATGTGTTCAGCCACCTGACTCAATACTTAATTGGAAACTTTTCTATCAAACTTTGCTTTTCCTTCCAATCGGTGTCAGTCTGTCTCCTAAAATCTCCACAAAATACATTGTTGTGTTTGTAATGTGACAAAATATTAACAATGTGAAAATTTATGAATACGTTTGCTAAGCACACCCAGCGGGTGGACCAGTCATGTGCCTAGGAGTATGCCACTGCTGTTGTACATCAGCATGTGATAGTTTTGTCATTCGTTCTCATGCAACAGATCCGGTTTAGTAAGACGTGGTGAGGCTGTAGGTGTCCGTAAGTTTACATGCACTGCAATAGGCAGCGGTCGCCTGTTGGATCTGCCCTTTTCCCCAGTGCTGCTGTTGGCATGGCAAATATCAACAAAGGTTTTCTCTGAAGCGTTGCGGCACCTGAGGGTTAGTCATGTGAATATTGAGTCATCCCTGATTTCAGCCTAAATGGGTCATCATTTTTATCTCCATAAACTCCAGGAAAATGCTTCAAGACAGCAAGATACAGTAATGGAAATAATGCACTTTTTAAGTCTAGTTTCTTTGTCTTTTTTTCTTTTTTTTTCTTTTTTGCTATATTTCCAGTTTTTGTAATTATGCCCTCTAGTGTTTTAGAAATTACATTGCAACCCTACTGCTATCAAAACTGCAGGTTACTTTTGTTGATGCAAAGTAAACAATCTATGTGAAATTCATTAAGACTATTCCATTTTCACACATTATTTATTAGTTATGTTAATCAGTGGAGATTTTTTTCTGATTTCATCATAAACTAAACACAAAATTTGCAACAGTTCTGCTGATAGCAAATCAGTTTTATTGTATTCGTGTAATTCGTCATTACGCCAAATAAATTGACAGAGATCACAAACCTATTAGTCCTCAAGGTGCAAAATATGGAATAAAATACTATAACTTAAAGTGTGGTCATTTTCAATGATCTCAAAGGAACCTGGAAGTTACCATTGTCTAGGAAAGTCGGACTAGAGCCACTCAACATATTTTCTTTAATGTATCCGTATAGCAAACTTAATTCCCTTTAATGGAAATGATTTCTGTTAATTGGGGTCATGCTGTAATAAATGCTTTGTATTTCAGACTCCCTGCCATCAGACCCAGTCCAGACCCAGTACAACTTTTGGCTGAGTCTGGTTGATAAACTAGGTGTGAAGGCCTTCGTAGACCTCACTCTGTCTCCTTCAGTCAGACAGGGAACACAGCATCTGCTGCGCATCACAGGACTTGGTAAACGCTTCCCCAACCTTCTCTCTACACTGATTATCTCCATTGTTTTGCCTGCATGTGCCGAGTCTGATTGTTTGCGCATCTTTCTCCAAGGTGGCATGAAGCCCAACACCCTGATTCTGGGTTTCTATGACAGCTGCACTCCGGACGATTTCTTCCTGCAGGACTCTGCCTTCTGCCATTCATCTGTGGGAGAAGGCAGTGAGGAGGAATATAATTTTGGGGTGGACCTGCCTTCGCTCCAAGCCCACTTCCCTCCCGTCCGACACGTCGAGAGCCCCCGGTGGCTGTCGCCGGACGAGTACGTCGGCATTATTTCCGACGCCATTAAAATGAAGAAAAACGTGTGCCTTGGCAGATACTTCTTCCAGCTGCAGGGAGAAGGCAAAGACAGCAAAGTGGACGGGTCGGAGCGGACGATAGACGTGTGGCCTCTCAACCTGCTCCAGCCGGGCAACCAGGACTACCAGGATGTGTGCAGTCTGTTCCTGCTGCAGATGGCCTGCGTGCTCAACATGTCAAGCAAGTGGCGTCACGCAAGAATGAGAATCTTCTTGAATGTGGAGACGGGCTCCTCTGACCAGGGCTGGGTGGTCAATGAAGAGTCGTTTCGGGAGCTGCTGAGGAAGCTGAGGATCAGGGCGTCCATCAAGATTGTGCCGTGGGACTCCGTGGTGCAGCACTATGCTCTGCCGGAGGGGGAACGCTGCGAAGAGCCAACGCCAGGTTTATCCGACGACTTCCTGTCTTCAGTGAACCGCATGTTGATGGAGCACAGCTCTCAGGCTGCCGTGCGCTTCCTGTATTTACCTCGGCCCCCTGCTGCTCGAAACCAGTCACAGCACTACTTGTCTCAGCTGGAAGCAGTGACCAGAGGTTTAGGACCTACGCTGTTGATTCACGGGGTCACCCCGGTCACGTACACTGATCTCTGAGCACAGTTCGCCTCATTCGATGATGTAAATATCACAAAGTCTTAGTTCTCCGTTTACTTAAAGCTAAGTAGTACCAATTCAGCATCTAATATTATTTAAGAATGTTATACTGCAGTATTTATTTGTTTTACCACCTGAATTGTTCTTTTCTTTGCTCGGGGAAAAAGTCCACATTCAAGTAGCACTTGAAGTTTAATAAGAGACATTCCTACTTTATATACATGACATGGCTTTGTGTTTAAGCCAGGTCATAAGTTTTCTTGATAGAACTTCTTTGCAAAACTGTGTCTCCAAGGGACCACCGAGAGAAATAAACATGTTAAAACACCATTTAAGTTCATATGTTTTTTCTCTTTGAAGCCAGAAATGTCGTCTTGAAGACAGTATGCTAAATGTCCACAGAGAAGTTAGTTCTTACACTTTAATGTCTTTTTTTTTTCTTCACAAACAAACTGTCTTCAAACTTTTAAGCTTCTCATTGCCTCTTCTGAGCTTTTAAACATTTCAGTTTATTCCAGAAGTATATAATTTGGTTATTGGTCGGTTCTTTCTAGCTGCTTTGTTTTCTTGGATGTGTGTTTGGGGTCTTTCTCTCCTCCCTCCTCTGCAGTTATAGATTGTCCTCTCAAGCTTTATGCATTCCCTACTAATTGATTAGGCTTTCATTTAATACACATTTTTCATTCCTTCCAATTAATTTCCAGATTTTTATGTTACTGCCTTCTTCAAGTACTTTCTTTTTTTTCGCCGAGTGTTTTTCTGCTTAAAATGACTCAAAGGAAGCAAATTACCACACCTCACCTCAGAATGACATGCAGTTTTAGATGCTGTTCTCACATCATGAAGCAATGCATCACATTGGTCAGAGAGTCTGTAGAAACAGTGGAGAAGCATATAATCCAAGTAGCTGAAGTTTCTACAGTGAGTGCTGATTTAAGTTGCTGTACTCTGCTAGTGTTTTGTCAAGTCCAGCGTAATCCAAAGCTGCTTTCATGACCACCATACCGCCAGTGGAGATGCCGTACAGCAGCACATGGGCATACCTTTAAATAGGCTGAAATTTATATATTAAATGTACTTATTTGTTTACTAAATACAGAACCATTTTTTTCTGAGGCACATAAATATCAATCTGTGAGAAATCTTCTTTTGCTTTTCAAGTTATTTTTGTGATTGTCACATTGCACAGTTATACTACTGTAATGATACTGCAGGAGAATAAATTTAGCTTCTATTCTAATGAGACATAAAATACACAAATCTGATATGTTTATTATGTATTATAAATATAAGTGTTTATAATAAGTTTTTACATATAATCTGCGGTAATGAGAGGACTTATAATGCCTGCGTTGGGCAACAAAAAGTCAGCGGTCATTTCAGTCACCTTTTAAAAAAATAAATAAATAAACCTTCAGCTATGTTTTTCCCTGTTTCACTCCTCTTCCTGAGGGACATCTTTCCGACAGCTTTCTATATTCCCACTTTTTCTCAGCCACCGGATGAAAAATGTCGACATCCGCAGCCAGTCCGGCACGAGAATGGAGAAAGCCACGCTCTGTAGGATTTTGTTCAAGCAGAGAAAAGTGAAGCCACGAGGAAGGAGACAGTTTGAAACATTGGAGCAGACCGTGGCGTGCTGCTGCTCTGACCTGCAGTGCATGGGACAGACAGCCG